>NC_136780.1:1394611-1638985 GCF_947034865.1 Barbatula barbatula | reverse complement strand
CCGAAGTGCAGGTGAAATGCAATTTTACGAATTCTAATTTGCTTGGGTTTTCCGCGAGGACTGCACTCTTTTTTATTGAATGCGTAAACGAATGAACGGGAAATAAATAAATAAAGTGCGTAATTGCCAATTAAACAGTAACTCTGTTGTTTATGCACATTTAAAAATACCTGAACTAACACGTCGGAAAGCGTGTCTTACCTCTGACATCTTAAAATGAAAACAAAATGAACTGTAAACGTTGAGGCCGATTGGGAGTTCCGTGTACTCCATCTGTATATCAGAGATGCCGGAAGGTGAAGTTGTGATCTCGTAGAGCTTCTTGTCATTCCTTCATGACTTTCTTTCTTTCACAAAACTCAAAAGAAGAAAGCGCTGGCGTGCAACAAAATCAATTCAAGTGAATGGGTGCCGTTCACCGACATCCTTCAATACAAAATATCTTCTTTTGTGTTCTGCGGAAGAAAGAAAGTCATCCAGGTTGTGACAAGAGCGTGACTAAATGATGACAGAATTCTCATTTTTAGGTGAACTATCACTTTAACATGTCATATATGAATGCCATCGCATTTATTAACAGATATTGGCATGTGCAAACAAATGACACTAATGCACTAATGCACAATTTTTACATAGATGTCTGATTTCAATGTGCCAAAATATATGATTAAAAACAACAATGAAGCCACACCTCTAAATCTGACAGTCCCTGGTGCATGAGCACATCATACTTGAGCTTTCAAGTGACATTTGCACAAATTCATACAAATAAGCCACCTCTTAAAATGAGATTGTGCCGTCTGATTTTTATTGCTATGACTTTTCTTCTGTAGACTGCCTCAATAAATAAAAAAACATCAGAAAACATCAAACAACATCCGACGGCCTCTGGAATTGGATGTTTGTTGGCATTTATTGTGTGAATGTAATATTTCATTTGATATATTTCTGTAATGATTCACCAAGTATGGTTAGAATACAACAGGGAGCTGGATGAGTGTAATTAGACATTTGATTTTAAACCTTAGAGTAACCAACTATGGAACATCAGCGTGTGACAACTAGCCCCGTCACTCTTTCCTCCGGGGGTCACAAACGCTCTTGATGATGCACTACTCAAGTATGCTTGCTTGCTTGCCCTCAAAATCACTTTGAAAGTTTTTTCTCCGTGAGAAGATTAACAGATACTGTTTCTCCTGTGCCGAGGGGGGAGAGAATTAGATTTGTACCCAAAACGGTTACATAAACTTCTGCCGTATTGGGAAAGTTAACTTTTATGTTACTGTATATTTTCTAAACTCTGCAGATTCGGGGTCTTCAAAGCGGAAAGACAAACGGAAAGACAACATCAGAACTTAAGAGCCTGTCACTCAAATCTCAGCTGGAACAGGTGAATCCATCAGAGGAGAATTACTGTGATAGCAGAGCAGAACCAAGAGATAATGTAGAAACCGACAGAGGCGTCTGAAAGGTGCAAGAGATGTAAATGAAAAGAGAGCTTCGTTTCACAGAGAATGAGGTGTGCTTGTTCAAACCTGATACACCGGCAGTATTTCATTATGAAGTTCATTGAGTGAACCTCCTTTCATTCGGTCTCGGATCAATCCGTACCGATTCAATCTGCTATACAAGAGCTGGCAACTGTAGAGAGAAAAATCGAATGGTTAACCACAAAATGAGCTTTAATTTAAAGGTTTAAATAGATTATTCAGAGAACGTGGACACACGCAAATAAACAGAATATTTGTTGGTCAGTCGCTGGATTTTTGAGGCTCATCTTTTAAAGCCGACAAGCTCAATTCAGTTTAAGGTTGTGGTTAACTTTACTTCTAAATAAACATTAAAGTTCATCAAATTCCAGCCTTAGTGATCATTCACAGATGTGTATGATTCGTACCTCATATTCTTGCAAAGTTTTCAGGAATGCATCCCCAGCATCATCCTAAAAGATAGCTCTCCGGAAACTAATGGTCTCCTAGCAACACAGCTTCTCTCAGCAACCCCGCAGTGGCTGATGGTTTGATGGGCGTGATGGTCATTGTCCTCACTAGAGCTGGCTTCAGGGACAGAAGATGGGTTTAATCAACACGTCTGCAGAAAGAGCGAGAGTGGCGTAATCTGGACACAGCACTAACATCCATGCTGCCTTTACGTCATGAGCAGGAAATGAAAGGTGGCAGAGACGTATGTGACATCAAGATGAGAACACAAATCAAAGCTTGTCGTATGAAGCAGAGGACAGATAAGGTCAGTATTGTCAGGGATTTTTCAGTGCCTTGTATTCCTTTCCGAAATCTAAATGTACCATCAATTCAGTCAAAATTTTATGTAAGTTAGTTTTACTTTTTAAAAGCATAATAACATATAATGGGAAATATTTTATTTGATACAAAAATGGGAAGAAAAAACACAATTATGATCAATATACTGTATGTGACATATAGTTTTGTAAATCTAAAATAAATAACTAACACTGTAAACATTTTTGCTGTAGTTATGCAGCTTGCTGCCAGTAATTTACTGTAGATTTATATTTATCTCATTTATTGTCAACAGTTTGTTCAAAGATAAATGAACGTTAAACATTAACAAGTCCTTATCTTTACAGAAAAAACTGTAAAATAACAGCCTCATGCAAAGCATTCTGGGAACCAGAAATCCACATAATCCATTTTGAGTTTTTTTTCTCATTTTGGTTCCCAGAATGCTTTGCATGAGGCTGTTGTTTTATAGTTTTTCTGTAAGGTTAAATGTTTAATGTTCATTTATGTTATTTAACAAAACGTTGTCTGTAAATTACATAAATGTGAATCTACAGTAAGTTACTGGCAAACTGCTACCAGCAATACTGTAATTTCTACATAATTTATTGTCTTACAAATGCATCGGCTTTACTTTTATTATATATATTATTTTATCAAAAACATGTAGGTTTACTGTTACATTTTATGATTCTAAAACAAGACGTTTAATATTCTTATCGAACTTAACGAATTATTGAACTTCTATATTAGAATACTGCATTACAATATAACCAGTTCTCATACGATAGCAAACATAAATAGTCGTACTGTTATAAACGAAATAACCAGGTTTTTATGTTATATTATCAAATATATGGCTTTAAGGATCTACACTAGAATATGGTAATAAAATAACCAGATTAATATAATGAATTACATCTGTTAGGTTCACTGGAGCAGAAAGACGGAACATTATTTGTAGGCCTATACTCGCAGACATTTACGACCCAATCGCATATTTCTAAATATACCTGTTTCTCCCAAAGAATAGTTATGGGTTCAATCCCATCAGGTGCTCTCGCTTCAGTCTCTCTGAGTTTGGTCAATACTCCTGTCGGCAAACTGTGCTTTTCTTCTCCCTGTATAAACAATAGATCGGTCCGTTCACTTTTTCATCAAAACATTGTTACTTTACCGTCTGTGACCGCTTACCGGAATAATATACTTGGTTATATCTTTTGTAAAAAAGTTTGGATGCTTCCACATCTTTTTTTTAAACCAATAAAGTTAAAGAGATTTACTTTAAAATAATTCATAAATTCTACCGTGCAAGTCAGTACATGACTAAGTTCAAAAAGGATATTTCCTCCAGTGGTTCTTTCTGTGACGACTCTGATTAGATTACATTAGATTCAACTTTATTATCATCATCACACATATACAAGTACAGTGTAACGACATGTAGTTTAGGTCTAACCAGAAGTACAGGATATACAGTGAATAAATCCAGAATACTATATTAGGAAAATATTATACAGTGGGCATGGACTATGAAAATACTTTACGTAGGTATGTACTATGAACGATATATATAGATGACTATATACAATGAACATTAATGTACAGGTGGATATGAACAGATAATAATTTAGACTAAATGATGAAACTGTAGTTCATCTTTTTTGGTATTGTCCAATTACCAAAATGTTTGGCAAGATGTTTTACGTTTTATTAGGCCTGAAATCTATAATGAATGTGTGTTGTATCTGAAGGATGTGGTCCTGGGCTTTATAGATTATAATGAATATAAAAAGGTCTTTTTTATGCAATTAATCTGATCTTGTTAAAGTTTCATATTCATAAATCTAAATATTTAAATGTGAAACCTCTTTTTCTCACATCTTTGAAAGAACTTGAAAAATACCCAATGAAGTTGTCTGACGACAAAAAGGCCTTAAAAACATGATCAGTTTGTAATTCTTTTCCTTTTTTAAGTGTCCTGTAATTCTCATAACTGATCAATATGTTTAAATTACACGATTCCCCCCTTTGTGATTTTTCTGTTTGTTTTTATCTGTCTTAGTTCTGTTGTTGACTGTTATTATCTGTATATTGTTTTAAGCGATAATACAAATAATACAAAAAACGCAATCACAGAAGTGGGAGGTGTCTTGTGCGGGACGTAACGCGTGGCATCCCATCTACGTCATCACGCTACTTCCGCCCGGCTTTCGCGTAATGTACACAACCGGAGAACAACGGCGATACTACTGACAGCAAACACGTGTGAAGTTTCTAATCGTCAAAGATGTCAAAACCCAAGTTAATAGTGTTCGACCTCGGTACGTTTTCAGCTTTTGACGTTTACGAAGTGAAAGTATTTCAGTGATCATCTTTAAATGCTTGTTCTGTCATATGTTGTGTGTTCAAACGTGTTTCTTTGACTTCCTGCTGATAACAACAACAACAACAACAACAGAAACCATGACAGGAACTCTTATAGATGTTATGTGTGTTTATTATGGGAGTTGTATTGGAAATCATTAATGTACAGTATATTACACTTCAATGTCTCTCGTTGTCCTTCAATGTGTCTTCTCACGTTTGATCAGATTACACTCTATGGCCGTTTTGGGTGGATTCCCACTTCTGTCCGCCCTTTCACAAAGATGACAGGTTTGTCTTCCTCATTACTGGGGCGTATTTACCGTCTTTACTTCCTCCAGTTATCCAGTGGTTTTACGTCTCCTTCCTGTTTTTCCTGTAGTGGCACTGTGAGAGATTCAAGATCTGCTAAAGTTCCCATTTACCACGACACCGAAGAGATCCTGAGATCACTCCACAGTGAGGGGTTCAAGGTTGGCATTGCATCACGGTACGATTTCCAAAACCCGGATCGTATACGTTTCACTGTCTGCAAATGGGCCACGGGTCTCGTAACTCAAATCTCACATTTCACGAGTTTGATATGTTCATCTTACGACGATATATTCATCTTACATCGTACGAAATCTCACGAGGCGTTCAATAAAATTAAGCTGACGGATTCATTTTTACATCATTCAATTTTGTTGACAGTTTGTTGGTTCTGTATGCCAGTTAGAATCTGTCTTTGAAAAATAGGAAAGCTTAACCTTAAGAGAGAACTTCGAACTTCTTAAAGCATTGTTTATTTATGAATACATCCTCTTTTTCGGGCATCTGTCAACTGTATGGCCTTTCTCTGTTTTTAAAGCACCAGCGAAGTGGAGGGAGCCAATCAGCTACTGTCACTTTATAATCTCAACCAATACATTTCCTTCAAAGAGATCTACCCCGGGTCAAAGGTCACTCACTTTAATAGGTAAAGTAATGAGAATAAGCAGCCTCTGCTCCTCACTTCACCGTACTGTATTCCTTTAGAAGACAAGACACATATTGTGATGTTAACTGAGCATTAGTTTTACCTATAGAAGGAAAATGCTCCCATTGTTTACCTCATAAGTGGATAAAAGCGTCTGCTAAATGTAAATGTATAATGACCACACCGGGACATAATAACGTAAAATGATATCATTTTATAAATATTTTAGATAAAAATATTTCTTCACAGTGTAGATATTGCTGTACCTTGTGTGTGCGTGTCTGAAGCCGTCCGACGACTGTGTTTTGTCTCCAGGCTTAAAGCTGACAGTGGAGTCCAGTTTTCTGACATGATGTTTTTTGATGATGAGGACAGGAACATCTTGGATGTCGGACGTCTGGGTGAGTCGATGCTTATTCTCCAAACATGTTTCCAGAGGTTTGAAACTGTGCAGTGACTGTGAAAGTTGTTGGTTGTTAGTGCGATTTGCTGAATCACTGACCACTTCCTGTTTTTTCCAGGTGTTCACTGTGTGTTGGTTCAAAATGCCATCACCTCTAAATTAGTCCGAAGTGAACTTGAGAAGTTCAGCAGGAAGCAATGACGTCCATCTGTTTCCCTGGAGAAAGAATATATTTATTCAGAGTGAACTTGGTTTTACAGTTGTTAGTAGGGATGCACGTTATGTAAATTCTGGCCGATAACCGATAATTCTTAAACGCTGGAAGCCGATAACCGATGTATTGGCCGATATTCAGTATCTAAATATCAATATACAATTCCTATGATTAAAATAAAAAGCTAAAAAGTGGACAACTGCTTTTATTTGAAAACATTCACTGCAGAAAACAAGGTAACCATTAGTTCTTGTTTTCTTCCTCCTGAAAATCACGTATCAAGCCGACTTTACAGCAGTTAACGATTCTTTAACCTTCAAGCTTTTCTGGGATATTTTTTATTTCATAAACAAATTAAAGATGTTCTTCCAGAGCAACCAAGACATTTGTTCTTATTAGCCACAAACAGTTCTCAAGACCGAAAGCATTCATATAATTTACACATTCCTTAATATCTACATGCTTGTACCAATGTTTTGCTAATAGCAGTAAATAAATGATCACGACAGATAGACAGTACTTTACCGTATTTTAACTGTAAGCAGCTTGAGGCTTTTACCCAGAGGAAATGATTTATCGGCTAATGCGTCGACCTAAGTTTTATTATCGATACCGATATGAACGATCATTTATCGTGCATCCCTAGTTGTAAGTGTAACTTAACTGTTCAGCACATGATCAATGTGTTTAAATGATTACTGTATTTGACTTTTATAAATTATACTATGAATATAGTATACTAGAACATATGGAAAATAAATGGAAGTTTTCTACTTGTTGTGTTCTTCTTTTTTAAATAAAAGATTTGATTTAAACAGAATATTTGTTTCCCCAGGGAATGCACATACAGATCTAAAGGTGGTTCAACTAAATGCTAGTCCGATTCAAAATGACAAAAACCAGCATTATGAAAAAGGGTAACAAACAACGATTGCACATGTGATGCATGTGAACCAATATTAAATAGGTTTTCTGAAATTGTCACACCATAGAAAATGTGATATTAACCACCCAACCAAATGTGAATGATAAAACAAACAAGTAAACAAAATAAGTGATCAAAATCTTGATAAAATGAGCAGTACTGTCTGCTGTCAAACACTGGGGGTGATCTCCCTGATGCCACAAGATCAGTAGATTGTGTAGTTTTCTTTAAGAATCTGCTAAAACACATCTCTGACCCACTAGTTTAACATTGGACCCACTAGTTTACACCGAGATGTATTGGCCGATATTCATTATGATCTAATTCTCTATTATAATTAATACAAATCTTAACTTCCTATATCCTTAGTTGCACAAATTGCTTCAATTGTTTTCCTTACTTTGTAAGTCGCTTTGGATGAAAGCGTCTGCTAAATAACTAAATGTAAACGTGTCCGCGGTATGCGCTGAAACCACGCCCACATACCGCAGTTCTGTATTTGAAAGATTTCATGAACCAATCAACTGAGTCATAAATGTCATGTGATAAATGTCATCGCCATTCAACGTTGGTCGCAAAAATAACGCAAACTACACAATAAATAGCCACAGAAAGACACAATTTTGTTTAAATACACCTAGTCTGAAATTTGCATATGTGCGTTTTCCACACACAGGATTAATAAAACATTAGCATGATGAATATGAGCACATTCTCTGGGAACTGTGAAGGCATACTTTACCACGCCCCAGAACCCTTTGACAGTCTGATCGCATCTTTATTTCAGGGCGCAATTTTTTACGCAGGAAAGGTATTATAGATACATTTTAAAATGTCCCCCGAAGAATCTCCCCGTGATATATTGGATTACAAAGTTAACCGCAGTTCCCTTATTCGATTTCTTTCCCTACCGCAAGGTCTTGAGATATAGAGTGCAAACGTTAAGATTTCACAAAGGTCTCATTTCTCCAGCTACAGCACACCAACAGCCACAGGACATCAGCTTCAGCTCACAGCGGACGACAACAGGGTCTCCCAGAATTATCATAACTCAAAGTTCTCGTAACCGAAACTACATTTTCCTATTTACGACATCAGCTCGAGAGCAGCCATCCACATTCTACCTTCCGGCGCTGCACGTGAGAGATATGAAAGAGCCAGGTGATACGGTCTTGGAGGTTTTAAACTTTAAAAACTTTTTATCGCTCTGTGGAGGGTTTGTGTGTTTTCTTGAATAATTTAGTGTGGAGAGTAAGCGTGGCCCACATCGCTGAGGGTCTGGAAACACACGGCTCGCCCTCCTCATTTAATGGCGTTCCACCTCAGACTGTTAATGGTGTGCTTTTGGCTAGCGGGTCTCGACTCTCTTTTGAATAAGTGATTCTGTGTCGACCCGTTAAGATAAAAGCAGAAAGTGCAGCATCTCTTCCAGTTCAACAGACAGACAGAAGATGCGCTTGATCTGGATCACTCGTCCCGGGGCTTGATGCCTGCAGGGCGCATCTCGGGTTAACATCTAGACTTTCTTCTGTTCTTCAGTTGCATCTGTCGGAAATAAAAGTACAATTAAGTGCATGTAGGTCAATGGCAAGACACCGATTTCTTATTTATCTTCTTCAATGCAATCAAATGCAATCCAATAGGCCTAGCAGATACGAGGAACATCAAGAGAGAGCGAGAATCTCTAGTTATTCAAAAACCTCACTATTGGTTTTGAAATATAATATGTGAAAACACTCGCAACCGAACAACTCTTGCAAAGAAAAGCCTGCGATGAGAAAAGCGAGTACGACTGTGTGGCACATTCAATAGAGAATACACAAACGGAAATCAATATTTTTCAGCTGCGTCCTTTCTACACAAAAAATGTGTTCATTAAATCGACAGCAGTTATCAAATCTGACACAGCACTGCAAGGCAAGCCCATGCGTACTGTCTGTACATCACCGGTCGGATATGAAGACATTATCTGAGGTTTGTTTCTTTGTGTTGGTGGTTCTAAAAACGACTTCAATTATTAACGCCAGCTTGAAACATTAATACAGTGGATTACCGTTATGAACCGGAGCCAACATCACACATTTAAAGGTTTTAAATGAACCGTCAAAGAAATATAACAGCCGCTTACCTTTATAATAACTAATAGCACGTTTGATTTAAGCCATTATGTATATTAATGGGTTTGAGTGGAATTGGATTTTTTTTATCGATGTTCATATTTTCAAACATTAAAACTGTAAGAGTTTCATTCATTTTCATGAATTTTACATCCAGTTGAAGGATCTGACACAGCTAGCCTAAATGAAAGCATGAATTAGTTATGTAAAACCAAGATATACCAATATAGGAACTTTTATAATACAATTACAAGGACGGTGATGGAAAAAGTCTCTTTTATACCATTGCACAGACAATAACGTGTCTTTGTTTAAATAAACACCCTTATAATTTATAATGCAATGCAATGCAGCAGATTTTGTGTGCCTTAGCTATCGTATGGCTTTTATAGACTTGGAATCTAATATATTTTGTTTTACAGATGAAAGAAACTTACAAGAGTGAGGAAACAAGCGATTCATCATAGGGAGGCAATAATAGAAGAAAGGCTAAACCAAGTTACCAGGTTTCTACAATGTCAATACCTGCCGAGAGAGAGAATGGTTATTTATTTGGAAAAGATTTGTACCGGTTTGTTTTGTATTGCGAGATGTGACTGACTGAATGTGGAAGAAGTTTCCAGGTTTGTGAAAGTATACTGTACCGTTTATTGAACATTTGATGAAACTTCATAACATCATACACGTTGAAATTCAGTGAACTGCCTCCTGTGGGCTATAAGAATGAACATGTACAGACAAATAAACACTCACGTCTAAAAAGCTTTCTCCAATGATATTTACATCTGTACTCGAAAACATACTTTACATTGTCCTACGAACAATTTACAGAAAAAAAACTATAGGGAGGAAAAAACAATCACATTCATTTCAAAAGTTCATTGTCTCAGGGCTTTGGTTGCATAGGCTCAGGTCTTCCATACAAACTGAAACGGTTAAATACGTGTAAATGTCAAAAATCATCAGATAAATAATCTTGTATTCACTAAAACACATTTAAAAAAGAAATGAAGTAAGCCATGCACAAGATCTTTTTTGTGACCTAGTAAAAAACTTAAATCGAGCCATTTTTAAATGTATCCATCTAACCAAAACCGCGTAAATGAATACTCAAGCATCAATATGAATTTGTCAGCGGTTGTACATATTTCATGAGACCCATTTTTCAAACAATGCAGCTCGCAGGGCTGAAATCAATATTTCAAAAATGACATGTTTCATAACTTTGGCTCGACGTGCCGGCGTGAATAATTCACTTAAGTGTAACGGGAGAGTGTTTGGTTACACGGACAGTTAATGTGTTCGTGCGGCGCTAGATTTGTACCGGAACGAACCCAGACACCAGAATCCCCCGCATCACATGGCACGTTTTTACTGTACATGAAGAAAATAAGTCTAATAATGTCATCATGGCAATATGCCTCATAAAAAACAATGAAGATAAATACACAAGACTCAGAACAGCACAACCGGACGACGTCTCTGAAACTTTCAATCTTTGAGTGCAAAATGAAACGTCACTTTTGCAAACCTTTTGTGCTCATCCAAAAGTGTCCCAATCGACCTGAAGTCATGTTTCTGGCCTTTTTACACATCAGCTCTTAAAAATGTCTCTTTTGTCACTAAAACTTCCATCGTACTGCAAGCAAATGTTTTTTATAGCAACCAACCTGTAATTTGTCGACCAGTTTTACTAACACAAGGGTCTCTTTCTTGTTATCCATTTAAACTGAAATCAAAATATCATGACCACTAATTGACCAATGTGGTACGCGGCCCTATAAGAAGAATAAGAACGTATAGTCAAGCAGGTCTTAACCACATGATAAACCTCCTGGCCGTCAGCGTAATGATCGGTTGACTTTATCCCGAAATTTCGGTCAGAGATCTGACCAGTTCATGTGCAATAATTTACAAAAAAACGCATGTGAAACTGAGAAAGTGACTGTTTGGTTCAGTGATCTACTGTTCTTGAGAGGTCTGCATAAAAAATGTCTAGTCCAGATTGTGCTCATTGGCTCCTGTCAGCACTTATTGCTTTTGAATGCCCACGACGTGACATCACATCTCTGGTCCTCTCTTCCCTTCAATCTCTCTTTCCGTCGTCCATTTCCTTCGCATCATCTGCGTTTTTCTCCTCCGCCTGCTCCTTCTCTTTCAAATCGCTCGATTCATCCCCTTTTCTCGCTTCAATCTCGCACTTCGCCTCTCCTCCGTCTCTTATCTTCTCATCTACTTCCGCGTCTTTTGACGTTCCTAACCGGTATTCGTCCGCTCCTCTGTCTTTCTCCATTTTATCTTTCGCGTGTTCTCTAAAAATATCAAGCAACCTGTGAAACTTGGGTCCCCATTTCTCCAAACCGTCGTTCTCCTCCTCCGCATCTTTCTCGGGCTCGCTCTCGAGGGAGCTGAGAGACGTGGCCTGCGAGCCGGAGCCCTCCAGTCCGTACGTCTGCAGCGAGTCGTATGGCGGCTGCATGGGGTCAAAGGTCACCAGGGCTAGCCGGTGTTGCAGAAACTCGCCCATTCTGTTTGTCAGAGAATCCACCCCTGCCTTTTCAGAGTTCGCTTGAAACACCTTCCCGTTTCTCAACCCCCTGTCATACAGCCCCGCCCCTCCAGGTAAGGACATCACAAGGTGTGGCACATAGTTCCGTCCGCCTGACCCATACAAGGCCATTAATCTGGCAGCTTCTGGGTACAGAAAAGACGTCCCGGGCGAAGTTATTCCACCGCTGCTTCTCAGCAATGTGCCCTCCATGGTTCTGAAGGGCATCTCTGTTGTGTCAGGGCTGGATGTGGTTTGGTTGGTGTTGATGAGCAGATGAACATCTGAGTTTTTGTCCACAGTCGAGGCAGCGGTCGAATCGTCCGTTGTGACGGTAGAAACAGAAGCGCATGTGGTTAAGCATTGAGGGGACGAGCCGGGTTTATGTCCGG
Source organism: Barbatula barbatula (assembly GCF_947034865.1). Lineage (NCBI taxonomy): Eukaryota > Metazoa > Chordata > Actinopteri > Cypriniformes > Nemacheilidae > Barbatula > Barbatula barbatula. The sequence goes on along the minus strand of NC_136780.1, from coordinate 1,626,800 downwards.
CAGAACTGCTGTGAGACGCCTCTGAGCAGGACCCGCTCTGACTGGAGCTCTTCATGAACAAAACCTGGTCAGACTGACAGAGAACACATGACAGAAGACTGTGAGGAACGTGACGTGTTTCAAATGTTAAGCAATAACAGAGTCAAGCAGCTTTGGCTGTCAAAGTCTTTTTGGAAATTTTATCATCTTTTCGAGTCATTGTGAATGTAAGTTGTGAAAGTATTTTGTGGTGTAATCGACTGCAAACAATCTGACTGTCAATTCTGATTTCGTGGGGACTTTAAAGAAAACACATTATACTGTATATATACATATAAATATATATAAAGTATGCGAAAATATAACATAATATATAACATAACATATTCACATTCAGAATATAACACGATAAAATTGAACATTTAATTGTATAGGAAAATCCTCAGACACACACAAATATGTTTTGTAGTTAACTAAAACAAACAACATTTCTGTTAGTTAAATCAAATCAAATATAACCCTTAAACTATTTGAAACGCTTCAACTAAAAGAAAATAAGACACGTTGAGGCACTAGATAAAAATAAAATGAATCAACTGATAAAGCAATATAAACCCAATAAATTATTAATAGATTTAAAATAAAACAAAATAATAAAACAACATCAAAATGTGCCAAAAAAGCCACATTACACTGATATAGCAATATAAATGAAATACATTTACAAAATATTAAAGTCACCGGAGACCTGAGCTTTTTTGCGGTTTCAACTTCTCTGATTGGTGGATCTCTCCAGAATAATGGTTTTCGTTTCTCACCACAAATATTCATTTTGCATGCACTTATCAAAAATGACTTACTGTACAAATGAGCACTGAACCTTTGATCTAAAAAGCCAATAATAATCTTAGTATAATATAATGAAAGGAGTTACTAAACACTGATTCGTGGTTTCTATTATATAAACTTGTACACACAAGTGTGCCATTCATTGTGCTCAATCAATTTAACAATCAATTCATTTACAAAGGAAATAATAATTGTAAAAATCTCATTGGTTTACCTGATCCTGACTTGTTGTGTGGCTCTCTGAGACGACCTCACTTCCCGTTTCGCTCTCTTTGGGAATACTCTCCGTGGATCCATCTGTTCCTTTATGTTCTGATCCATCGCTGCTCTTGCTGATGAAGACACAGCCGGATTCTAAAGCACCACTGGGCTGGTCCCGGCTGCTGGGCAGAACGTATACCAGTTTGGCGAGGTCCAGTCTGGAGTTGAACTGGCAGAGACCGTTTCTTGATGCTGGAAGAGTCTGAATGCTGTAGCAGTACCGGCCGTGGAGAGGAGCTGAGACGGGGCGACGTGGATCCAAACCCAAACTCTGACCCCAGCTGAATGTCCTCACACTATCCAGGTTATCCTGAGAATGCCTAAAAAGCGAAGAACGATGTATTATTTGTATGATTGTGTGTGTGATAGATCAACAGATGTACAGACAAACGGATACAAAGAGATAAAGAGACAGACAGACAAATCTGACAGACCAGACAGAGGAGAAGACAATCGGAAATAAATAATAAATCATGTTTTTTGAAGAACTAATATCCGGTACTAGATGCTTTTGAGTTACTAATATGGTAGTAAATTTTTTTTTGCCGTAGAGTAATGATACAAAAATGGTTAAGTGTCATTTTAAAATTGTTAGGTGCAATAATTCTTTAATCACACTCTTCAGGGATATTAAAATCGAGAAAGAAAAAAGGCCAGAAGACGCTGTGGGTTTCATCTCATATAACTAGAAAGATCTGTTCACATGTTTTCATTCGTCTCAATAGCAGCCCCGAGAGAACGCGACCTGGACGCTGCCATCTTCAATTCATGGCCATGTGGTTTTGGAAACGTTCATGAGCCAATCATCTCAGCTGTACGCGTCATGCGACTACAAATCGATTCGACAGAGATGTTCAGCATTGCTGAATTACACGTTGCCTGTAAAACTAACGATTTAGAACGCACGGCTACTCTTAAAATCAAAAGCGACACGTCTGTATTTTGCTAGCAGTGAATTCACAGCCTGTGCCAGGAGGGGTTAACCAGCCAAACCCTGACCCCCCGTTTCAACAGCATAAATATTAACCAGACGAACTCTGCGCTGAAACAGCTGCCAGATTGGCATCATAAAGGCTCATTAAACTGCACCCCACAAGTACAGAGCAGTCAGATTTCATGAAACCTTGCGTAGCTCGTCCTGTAGAGCATCGCATTAACAATGCAACGGTCGGGAGTTTAAAACGCACGTCCGGATGAATGTATACCTTGGAAATCATAAAAACACATCAATAAAAGTACCGTAAGATGCTGCTAAAAACAACATCGAATGTCAGCTGAGTGATTCACCCGGCCTAATAACATTTGACATTTTCTAAGTGAATTTTCAAGGAAATACCATGACTTGAAAGATCAAACGGTGTCAGCATTAAATCATGGAGATGAAATTCAAATAATTATATGCTGTATCTATTTATGTATCAAAGTCATTCAAGTGCACTTACATGTTCTTGCTGTCTCGGAGGCGCTGTGCTCGTCTCATGCTCTGGGGGGCGCTTTTCAGGGTCGCGATGTCAAAAGCGGCCGTGTCCGCTTCCCCGCCGCCCTCGTCATCATACGTGATGATGTTCTCTCTGATCTCATCATCGTCCACAGGAGATTGAGTGTCTCGCTTCGGCCTGCGTAGAGAGAGAGAGAGCGCCACCACCACTGCAGGGTGAGAGAGACAAGAAGTTACTTCAACACATGTTTACAAGTTTATAACAATCATTCTTTTGGCTCAGGAGGTCGAGTTGAAACGCACAGCTGAATAAACACCTTTGTACGCACACCACAAAAGCATCTGCCAAATGCAGAAATATAAATGCACGTGTATGATCAAATGTGTCTTACTGCACCATTAAACTTAGTTAAATGATTAAAATATCATAAGATATAACATGAAGAATTACATTTAATTATAAAGAGCATTATATATTAACGTTATATTATTACTCCATTTAAAAAAATTACTTCATTTGTTCAAATTAAATAATTAAACACCTAATGTAATATTTGGAATAAAACTGAAAAAGCTAGAGCTGCACATTAATACATTTTTTGCGCTTTTATTTTGCTGTGGTCGATGTCTGTTAAAGAGTTCACCCAAAACAGACATTTCATTTATTCGCCCATTTCAAACCTGTATAACTTTATTTTATTGCAGAACAGAAGATATTTTCAAGAATGTTGGGAACCCAACGACACTGGTCCCCTTTGACTTTCATCGTCCAAACACAAAACCATTTCTCAAAATATCTTCTTTAGTGTTCCACTGGGAAAAAAAAGAGTCATATGCAAGATTTGAACCGCATAAATGATGACAGAACGTTTGTTTCTGGAGTTGGAACGCTTAACACAATCTGTGTCAACTCAGGGGTGGGGGGGAAGTCCACAATCTGAAATGCCATATGATGCCGTCAGAACTCATCGACGTACATTATGACTGGCTTAGTGCTGAGATGAAGCAACGCATTCATTAAAAAAAACCAATTGACAAACAGAGCGGAAACCGCAAGGCGGTTGGCATACTTTGCACGACACACACACACACACACACACACACAGAGATACACACACAGAGATACACAAAAAGCAGCAATTTCAAGACGAGCCAGCAGGCAACACCGGATGAAGAGAGAAAGTGATCGACAGATGTAGCTACAACAGATCATTAAACCAGTCGGGTGTAGAGAAGGTGAACATGAGACCAGGGCAAGGAAAACACTGACGAAACGCTCTGGAAATCCACACTGACCCAGAAGAGTGGAAGCGCAGGCCAGAATGGCCAACATGGCGGCCGAGCTGAAGCCCAACAGCGAAGAGTTGGACGGCGAGGGCAAACAGACGGCCTGCCTCTCCCAGTCCGCCGGCGACGGTTTGTCTTTTTCGCCCGGTTGACTTTTCTGTTCTTCCGCCCACATTCCTCCATTCTGGCACGGACACACTGTAACCGTAATCGTTCCTGTGCTCCTGAGGTCTGACGCACCGTCACTGAGCATTATGGGTATTTTTAGAGTAAGTGAAGAGGAAGAGCGAGGAAGAGGCTTCAGGGATGACAACAGCACCAGACTCGCCGTGTGGTCTGGAAGGAAATGAAACGCAAACGTTCATTAGTCACGCGAAGCATTATGGAAAAAAGTCTTTTTTGTTTGAAAAAAGCGGTTAAAATGACAAATTTGACACGGTTTACTTATTCTCATTTCATTCCAGATCTGTATGCCGTTTTTCTACACAAATGTTTGTAATCTGTGAGCTCCAAAACAATAAATACAAAAGAAACATAATAAAAGTTATTCAGAGTAACGTGGTTGTTCTTTCAACTATATTATTTTACATAAAAAACATTGATAATTGATTTAACAAATGGGAAGCATTATCGTATTACATATGTAATATCGTATTAAATATGTTAGGGTTGATTTCTAATACATTTCGTTGCACTGTACTTGTATGTGTGTAATGACAATAAATTGAATCAAATCAAAATCACATTACAATATTAAAAATAATGAAAATATATTAAATATTTATAAATATTAATATAATTTTATTATATTATAATAAAAAAATATTATATTCTATTGTCATTTTAATAATAATAATATACGTAAATAACTGAAATAAAAATAAATAAATGAAATTAACATATTGACACATTTTATAACAAAATTATAAACTGGTAAAAAATTATAAAGAATAAGATACGCTCAAAATATGAATAATATAATATAATGAAATACATTATAATCCATTCTTCACATGATAAATATCCGCATACAGGTTTGGAATGGCATATGACATAGTTTTCATTGGTGGGTTAATGGTTCTTAAATCAATGCCAGGACTGAGAATACTGTATAAATGAATGAGGAATGATGGAGAGAGACTGTCTCAGCCTACTGAGGCAAAAAAGACAAATGGATGAGTATAATGAAGGTGGATATTCGTCTGGACAGAGACCGGGAGGAAGATAAGACAGATGAAAGAGATGAAGAGCGCACCTCCCCTCTCTCTGATGGAGAAGTTGAGGACACTGCTGGAGTCCGGAGGAATGCTGAAGTGAATGGGAGAGTTGAAGCTGCTTTGGTCTTTATCTACCGCCCGGATCACCTGAACCACCTGAAACGCATATTGATGAAGATTATGGAGAGCTATTGCATCAGGTGATGTTCTGTGGTCAGATTCATTCGACACTGCCAATAATAACATAATATTGATACACAGATGCCTCATTAGCAGCAGTTTCTATGGGCCGCCATTTGCAAGTGAACCGGCATATTGGAGCAGTCAAAGTGGGACCGCGATGTTGGAAAACTCATTGATGTTAACTGCATCTATGACTGGCCGTGAGGTCTCTTGATAAGTGTTCACCGAACTATTGTGTATGTTACTGCTGAGAATCCACGAAACTAACTGTTACGTTAGTCAAGGACTTTCATTTTAAGCAAAATCAAGACACTCATTGAATATGCTTATTACAAACATATTTGAATGAAACGACGTGTCCTTCATTATTTGAAAAGTTTCATGAAAGAAGTCAAGGTTGTAAGACTTTCTGCACAACACACTTCTTCAGCTTAATTCTATTAACAGGGGCCAGGTGTTTAAATCACATCAAGTCGTATACATTTTTCATTTAAAACTTTTATAAAGCGTGTTGACTAAATGTTGATATGCTCTCCTACTCCTAAAAGCGTCTGCCAAATAAATAAATGTAAATTAAACTTTGTTACATAAAATCTTAAACAACTGGGATTGGACAATTTACACTATTCATTTTCTCAGTTGTGGTACAAACCTTGTTTTGTTTTTTGCTTAATTCCATTGTAATGGCTGAATTTGTTCAATAGTATTCCTTTAGTATGCAAATATTTTCGGCATAGACAAACAGTGACATGCACCCACTGTCGGCCATTTTGTTTAAGTTGTTCAAAGTCTTTTTTACACAAAGCAGTGCGCTTGTTTTATCAAACTTTCCTTCTTCTGTGACTTAAAGTCCCAGAGAAATATAAAATCATAATGCCTATTTTTTCATGAAATATTGCAGCGTTTATTGTTAATAGTTTATCAATGTGGTTCATTCTCTTTTTAAAAATCGTGTGCCCTCATGCAAGTAATTAAGTAAGTAATTAAGCAAGTAAGACGGTTTGGGCGGAGCACCCTTTAACTCCTCCCCTTCAACTGTCAGTCTGCTGCCAGTTCCATTTCAAAATGCAACGGCTGTTTTTATACATCCAATCAAATCGCAGATGAAGATGAAAGCTACGCCTACTTTTTGTCTCATTAAAATTTTTAATTTAACTCGGAAATAAGCCAAAACATGCAAGTAAAAGTGATCGCAACTTACAGTTCACAGGGACTTAAGCACAGTCTTAAGCTAATGGCTATCCATGGCTGTAACTGACTAGAGCTTAAATGTAGGGGTCATTTGAGGTCAATATGAAAGTAATACAGGCCGACCTGTCCGGCGTTGCTGGAGTCGCACACTGCGGTGCTGTATTGTCGGTCGAGCTTTGGAGGGTTGTCGTTGAGGTCGATCGTCTCTATGGAAACCGCTACCCTGGTAACTTGGCTTGGGCTGTCTGTGGAGCAGAAGAGAATAGCCTTATGGGTAAAGTTAGAAATCAAAATGCATTTTAACCGCAAGTAGGTCAGCTCAACCTAACTGACTGTGAAACAGAAATGACGTTATCTGGGTCTTCAGCGGGGTCTTTGCTTATGACCCGAAGTGGCACGAACGTCATCATGTGCTCATCTGTTGTTCTAAATATGATGTTACGTAACGCAATCAACCGCGCTGCATGGCTTTCCCAAAAACTGAGAGTCATTACCGCGTATAATCTGTAAATGCACTTAAGGATTCACTTTTAAGATGCCGCTGCTTTAAGATTGAAATCTGGTGACCTTGAACTCAGGTGGAGCGTCTCGAAGGAAACCGTGCGAGGGCTGAGCTTCAAAAGCAATTTGAGTTTTCATGCCGTTATCCCTTTCTCTTCCATTTCTGTTTGCCCATGTCATCTGTGAGCTTTCGCTTCCCCCGGCCGGATCTCAAGTAATAGCTTCTCTTTGGCACGATTACACGCCACTGCCCGTGTGAAATTGTCAGACGCCGTGTTCCTTTAACAGTAATTGCGGGGAAGTCTGGTTACCTCTCTGTGTTGCGATGACAGTGATGTTATGCCATTGGTCCTGTTCTCGATCCAATTCAATCGCCGTGGTGATGAGACCGTTGTCGGAGGTGATACGAAACAGCGCCTCGGGGTCTGATTCGGGATCAATGGAGTACCTGTGAGGAGAAAAGACAGGCGAATAAGAAGATGTACAGAAGCGAGCGAGTCATTTCAAGTCAATAACCCAGTAAAGCAGAGAAACCTGCCAGATGAAAGTAAAAACAGCCCACACACATCCTGCTGGAACACAGATGAGTAAAGAAATACATATTTACTTAATATTGTTGCTGAGGCCTGTATCCGGGTCGATGGCGGCCACTCTCCCCACCACGCATGCCGGAGGGCAGTTTTCAGAAACGTCGAGTCTGTATCGGGCACGGGAGAACCGTGGAGGCTCATCCGCATTCAGAACCGTCACCCGCACCGTAGCTCGGTCCTTAAACGGACCCCGTCTCAAAAAACGTGAGTCGATGTTTGGATTCTCCACCTCCACAGCGAGAGAAAACGTGCTGTGGCGCTCGTAGTCGACGGCCTATTTCGGTACAGAAAAACACATCCTTAATAAAACACACTCTGGGTTCCTTTATACTGTACGAGGCAGCAGGAGGAAGATTTCTAAAATATCACTTCATTTCAGCGAGAATTGAAAACGCCCACATATTCGTCTTTCTCATCTCTAAACCTCTGTAGAAAACATATAGACAGTCAAAAATAGCACGCGTCTGTGATGCGATGCGTAACTTCCACAGCTTCAGGACTTGCTCTGGTGAGATTAGGTTAGAAGACACTCATGCATGTAGGTCCAGAAACGTCTGGTCACGATGATTATAAATCCACCACACTGCTGTCCACCATTGAACTACAGACACATGAATGTGATGAAACATAATAATTTAGATCTATAACACAGGAGGGATGGGACTGACATGCAAGACTACGTTTGAGTAAACATGGATTATTATTTAAAGAAGTTTATCATGGAAAACTGGTTTTTAATGCATTTAATAGTCTGTTCACAACCCAAAGGTTCCTACACAGACACTTAAGGATTTCAGGTCCGTTCATACCTAGACCAATATGTTTAATGATAACTATAGTCGCGTCCACACCAACGGATGCTGATGTTATATTTATTCTAATCTCATAGGAGTAAATGCTGGAGCTCTTTGAATTGAAGTGAACATTTGATTGGCTGTCCATTATTTATCAGATGAATAAAAACCTTCTGAAAGTCATCACAACGATATATTTCCATTTATTCATTTTTATCCAAGTCACTTACAAAAGAGATCGCGTCAACATTTTATTCCCTAAAGTCAATGTTGATAAGCTCTTAAATTAGTTTCATCTGTCCTTCTTAAACAGCGTATCTCCATATTTAGTGATTTTAGATCAATCTTTTTTATGAGTCACCCTTCATGTTTGTCAGTGGATTTTGCAAAAATATCTAACCCTTAAAGAGCTTGTCAACTTTTATTAAAGTATAGTGTTTTACCCTCTTCTTATAAACTGAATTTGGATATCCAAGGTTTCGGAAGGACTTCATTCACTACATGGCATTTTAATGAATAATAAACAAAATGCCTTTATATAAAACATACACTTGTTTTTAATCTTAAAAAAGCTATATCATTTTTCGGCACCATTAATGCCTGAAAAATACAGTAAGAAATCCCTGATATATTGTTAAAATTAAAAGTTACTTGATAATATATCTCAACATCTTTGCTCTAGACAAAAATTTATTTTATCCCAATTAAAAAAAATCATGATTTGCATACATCATTAAAAATGCAACAAAACCCAGTGACAACTTAATACTTTTTTATTAAATGCAATGTAAATGATGATCTAGATGATGAACTAAATCTGTTGTGCAACCACCTACTGTCAAAGTGGAACTGCCTACTGGTGCAGTCTCTTTATTCATTTTCATCTTTATTCATCTGTCATATATCTTCCGCGCACATATCTCAATAATGTGCAATATTCAATACATCGCCCAGCCCTCGGACCAATACCTTGAAAAAATATGATCATGTGTCTCAACAGTATAAATGCACTTAACTGTGTTAAATATAGCCTGTGGTAGGTGCAGTTAGCTGCAGTCAGTTGCAGTGGCGGCTGGTGAAAAATATTCTCGGTGGGGCTGTGCCATACTTTTTTGTTTCCGTAACCATCGCAATAAAATTTAACACAAACTGCAGGACAGCAGTGCTCAGTGAAATAGTCAGTAATTATTTAATGCCAATATTAAAAAGTTGAGGCATTCGTACACAAAAACATAAACATCATGATGCACAAACACAAGCCTTTTATTTGCATTTAAACTGAACTTGTAAACAATTGACTATTTCTACATATAAGTAACATCTTTTGGAAAGGCTGTTGGTGCCATTGGTAGTAAATAGGCAACACAATATGCATGCTGTCAGAACAGAGTGGAAAGTGGACAATAACATTAAATTATTATAAAGTTTATAGGAATTCTTACACTGTATAAAGGATGTATAATATAGAAATGGATATCAAGTGGCTGAACTCAAACCTTTGACTGGAAGAATAGCATAAAGTATTTTATGATCAAACTAAATGTAACTAATTGTTAATGTGCTCCAGAACTGCAACAATTAATTGATACAAAACATATATACAGTAATATTAGCAAACACACTATTAACATTTTTTAGAGTACCATATATAACTGAATGATTTTTATGCTAAGGTCAACTATATACAAAGAAACGTGTGTGTGTGTGTGTGTGAAGCTACGGGAGAAGCCGCGCATATACTGCTTCCCTTTTTCGCTAGCCTGCTGTTTGATTGAGAGGTCAGGTTGATCTGGGCCCAGCTCTTTCACCCGAACTTTCTCCGACAAAGTTCTCCTCTCAAACGGATCTTGGAGGAGAGATTTCACCGAGTTAGGGTTGGGTCTTGGAGGAGTAACGTCCGCGCTCGCCATTGTCGTTTAGTAAAAATGGCGCCCCTAGAGCCCAGTCCTTATTTTATCAGGGCTTGGGGCGATAAAATGATCGCCCTTCTTGGATTCTATTTAAGAACGCTGATTGGCTAAATTTTATGTCATACATTCATATCTTAAATTAGCAATTGGCTTAACTGCTACATAGACCCGCCTCCTTGGGGCGCTTTCTCTATCGCCCCAGAGCTGATGAAGCGGTCAGACAGGCAGAGGAAAGGTTGCAAATATGATTTTGTATCATATTTTACATGTATTACTGGGTGCATTCCATATTTAAAACACACAAATATTGACATACTGATGTTTTTCTCATTATTATTACTATTTTTGTTTTAATTGTTTTAATTTTTTTTTTTTGTGGCTTAAGGGGGGCGGCGCCCTAGCGCCCTCTATTGGCCGGCCGCCACTGGTCAGTTGCATGTTGCTGGTGTGTTGCAGTGGTTGTAACAGCAGGAGTGAGTTGCGTTCAGCGCAGCTAACACGCAGATGAAAAGCTCTGTCACTTGGGCTGCGGCCACGTGTTAATCAACATCTCCTTCCCTCGCTCGCTCTCTTGTTCCTCAGCAGCATCAGTCTCCGCGCACTCCGTCTAATTTGCTTTTGTACGTCCCCCCACACCCCCCCTCCCACTACGACTCGAGCTCGCATCTTGTTCTTTGCAACCTTCACATTCTGCTTTTTATGCATGCCTCTCTTTTACTTTCTTTTTTTTGTCGCCGTGTCTTTATCTAGCACACATACCTGTCATTGAAGTATGCACACACATCGGTCTTTATAAGCAGCTATCAGGGCGGAAAATAGCTTGCTATTCATTTTTCACTGTGCGTAGTTTGGATCGGCTGAAATGTGGATCTCTCCTCTTTTCAATTAGTTCCGTGCGAATCGCTGCTTTTTCTTTGAAATGCACGTTCGTCGATCCATGCGGAGTTTAAACTGGTGCCTGGTACACGCCGTGCCAAAGCCTCCCGAGGGGCCGCAGGTTAAACTTACTTCCGCCGGCATACGCGTGTTTGCTGGCAGAGGTTTTCAGCGTAGATTAACTCTCATTTACATCTGAACTCCAAGTCAATATAAGTCTATTTCTCTTTCTCTTATTCTGTAGATTTTCTTTATAGTTCCTTTATTCTCGCCCTGCTTAATTTTGTACTCGAATATTTAACAGTAAAGCTGCAAAAATAAAAAAACATAAAAAAGACAATATTAAAATCAAATTAATACATTATCTCTGGTGGTTGTTCTGGATGGTTGCCAGGGCGTTGCTATGCAGCTGCAGCGATGCTCAAGACTGTTTTATATGGCGTTTCCTATGCAGTTGCTAGGTGCATATTTCAAACAGGCCACCCACAAGTGTATAAAGGGGTCTTGTCTCCGCCTACAATTATGGTAGTTTTGGGTGCTCAATTTATTACACAAAAGACCAAAAAGATGCATGAAATCATTCACGTCCAAGAACCAAGTCCGTAAATCTAAATAACAGTATAAGCAACAATGTCATTTGTATACCTTGTTTAATAAAATCACAGCCTCTTGGTTCAGTCCGGTTATATTGAACGTGTCTGCCGCCTCTCCGTCCACGATCGTGAAGTCCATCCGAGCGTTTTCCCCCAGGTCTGCATCCGTTGCCGAGAGACGACCGATCTCCACCCCGGGGACAGCCAGCTCGGACACGGAAAATGACCACATACCTTCAGGAGAGAAAAATGAAATAATCGGTCAAAAACAAGAGTGTGCTATAAAATCATGATGTCACCGCATAATTACCGCCATTAATCATGTTATATAAGGCATTGGTACAAACTCCCACGGCCATTCAAATGCTTCAAATCGATAAGCGCCGCACCCTCCGCCAGACTTTAAGTCAAAGAAAAGAGCCAAGCCTCCCCCTCTGTTCGGAAAGACAGTTTATCTTCAGTTATAAGACAGTTTAATAACTGCTCCTCGTTCTTTCTATACTGTTGGCCAAGAATACAAGTCTAAAAAGAGAAAACCTCCTTGACTCGGCTGAAACTTAATTAGAGACAACAAATAACGCAGGCAATCTTCTGCACTCATTAAGAGAATAAAAAGTGCTTCTCTTCTCACAAGAGAGCAACGCATCATATCTTATATCACGATCAATCACGGAAACAAAAATAAAATGCAGTTGCTATGATGCTCTGAGAAGTTGCTAGCGTGTGCTGTATGCTTGCTACTTGAGTTCGATTTTATCATCCATCACGCACAATTATTTTCAAGAGAAGAGGAGAAAAGAGGAAGGGATGGGAAAAAAGAGGACAGAAATAAAAAAGAAGAGCAAGAGAAGTGAACAGAGTGAGAATAGAAGAGAAAGAGAAAAGCAGAGATAAAGAACAGGACAGAAATAAAAAAGTAGAAAAATAGAAGAGAACAGAATGAGCGTAGAAGAGAACGAGAGAAAGCTGAGAAAAAGAAGAGGACAGGAATAAAAATGAAGAAAAAGAGAAGAGAACAGAAGAGAAAGAGAGAAATAGAAGAGGACAGAAATAAAAGAAAAGGAGAAAGAAAAGAGAACAGAATGAGAAAGAGAAAAAGAAAGAAAAAAGAGAAGAGAAAGAGGATGGATGGATACTATTTTATATAATTTATATTTGTAATATAACATAGCTAAGAGACATTTATCTTCATTGATCCTTTTTTCAAAAATTTTGCTCAAACAGACAGACAGACAGACAGACAGACACATACACAGACAGACATACAGACGGACGGATACACACATGGACGGATGGATGGACGGACAGACAGACAGATACACAGATTGACAGACAGACGGACGGATAGATACACGGACAGAAATACTGACAGACAGACACATACATACTCAGACAGACGGACGGATACACACATGGACGGATGGATGGATGGATGGATGGACAGACAGACAGATACACAGATTGACAGACAGACGGACGGACGGATAGATACACGGACAGAAATACTGACAGACGGACGGATACACACATGGACGGATGGATGGACAGACAGACAGACAGATACACAGATTGACAGACAGACAGACGGACGGATTGATACACGGACAGACACATACACAGACAGACGGACGGATATACACATGGGCGGATGGATGGACAGACAGACAGATACACAGATTGACAGACAGACAGACGGACGGATAGATACACGGACAGACACATACACAGACAGACGGACGGATATACACATGGGCGGATGGATGGATGGACAGACGGACAGATACACAGACTGACAGACAGACAGACGGACAGACAGATGGGCGGACAGACAGACAGATGGAGGGACGGACATGTGAGATATGCAGGTTCAACGCTGACCTTCGCCTCAACCAACAAAAAGCCGACTATAGGATAAAAAACCTTGACAAATGCGTTCCAAGAGAACGAGTGAGAGGGCGTATCAAAGAGAGAAATGTGATCCAAAGAGAGAGCGAGCCAAAGAAATATGAAAAGGAATGTGAGGATTCTCTGCTTCTTTTAAGAAGCAAATTTGCTCGCGAACAGAAAATGAAACACGCAAACAACAAAGGCTGAGACCGTGTGATTCACCAGAGGCAGTTTGTGCCAGCTAATAACTTCTAACATTCATTAAAGCCGAGAGCAGCCAAGAGAAGAGGATTGCAGAAACACACTGTGGGAATACAATATGGCTTCTTAGCACACTATACTAACACTGTGTACTATTCAGAGGAGGAGACGACGGATAAGCAGAAGAGATTAGGATAGATAGAACAAAAAAAGAGAATGACATTAGCAAACCTTGAGGAGTGAATGCTGGGAAAAGCGAGGACAGGAGAGCGTATGTGTATTGGAGAGAGAGAGAGGGAGGGATGTATTGTATGTCTCCGAGCGGTATTTTTCAGCTGTGATTTTGCTGCGTACTGAGGCAGAAAGCTCTGAACTTACATGAAATAGTAATCGTGTGGATTTTGATGAGAGAATCCACAGGGACGCATGATAAAAGCCGTAACACCCAAGAGCAAGTAGCACACATTATCGTCGTCATCTGATAATATTCACCATCATTATTGTTATGAAAATCTTTATAATTACGATACGCAGCGTGATGCGGTCGTTCCTCCGAGGGTTTGTGACAGACAATCTTCGTACGGATGCCGTTAAATGATGGCTGTGGCGTTGGGAATGAGTATCGGTAATCACATGTGTCCCTGAAGCTGTGCCATACGCCACCATTATTTGAGGTTTACTTCACAGGCCGTCCCGCAGAGGATCTTACGTGGTAGCAACATTTAACTCGTAAAAAATAATCAAAACATGCCCGGAAAGAACCATCGCAGAGGAGATCTCTCTAATATCTCAGTTGTGAGGTTAAATGGAGAGGAAATGGAAATTTGCCTTAATTTGTCCCAAGAAAGAGTCAGAAATCTCACAAACGTCTCAGAGTTTCAGAAGACAATGTGTCAAACTGAGCTCAGATATGTCAAGTTTGCGATCTAAAGTAAATACTATTCAAGATCTGGATATGAACTCAAACATTTCTCATCACATTTACCCAAATCCAGATTATTTCACCTCTACAATCGACATTCATTTCACACCTCCGTACTCTTCATATGTTTCAACAATTACACTAATTTATTTCTCATACGCAATATCAAGAGAAACATCTGAGACCAAGTTAGATACTTCAATGAAACTCAACAGAGAACTCCATCGAAGTACCTAGGCCAATTGCACAAACTTTTCTTTGGCATCAAGCTAACAGACACAGACAAAACTCTCATTTTACTGTCATAGGGTGTTCTAGGAAATGAATTGTCTATTTGTTTTTGCAGACGACGTAACAAACATTTCCTTGTTTCAGACTAACGAGGCAGAAAAGAACAAGTGAACGACATGCTGTAACCAACTCCAACAACCAGCAGCGCTCCAAACACTTCTCCACAAACTTAAGACGATTTAAAAACTCGCCTGGAATCACAAAAACGAGCAACAAAACATCTGTTGGCATGTGCGAGTCTTTTTTACGCTTAGATGTTGCTTGGTTTACACATTCAGAAGAAATGCGTGTTTTTAAATCTTTAAAAGCCACGAGAAGAGCGATAGAGAAAGCGAGAGCGAGAGAGAAGCTGTGGTTGAATAACTGCACTTCATTACTATACTTAAAGTAGTATTTTGGGGAAGTTGTACTTGAGGACTATTGAAACAGAATACTTTGACTCGATTGCATTCGCAAGCAAAAAAGAATAACGCTTTATTACATACAATTATAACTAGACATTTAAAAGTACAAAATATATCATTTGGAGATCATCATGAGTTTATATTTACTATACTCGCATCATTTATACACGCATATCAAACCCTAACATAGCCTTTGACCTAAAGAAGTGTTTTAATTTGACAATTTCCATCCAATATAGAATGACAGATTACAATTTAATAAATAATCATGTTGATATATCCTGAATAAACATAACTTCTTTATTGCTAGATCATCATCACCGCAAACTTGATGGTTTTAATCGTCAGAGAACACCCAAACATCCTGATAGAAATGTGACTATTTCAGACACTGCTTAACCAATGAGAATCCACGATAAACATTACACACGTCACATCTCTTGAAAACTAATCTGGTCTAAATAGGACTCTGAAGTGTTTTGCAGTCATTGAGATGATTGTGATTAAACAGTTTGCTTTGAGAGGTCTGTGCATCACATTTACTCTAATGAGAAAATCTTCATTGTCTTCTTATTTCAGTTGTTAATTTCAAATGCTAGGAAAAGATGTTACCTGTTAAATTCTTAATTAAATGAATACATTTTTAACTTCACACAAGTGTTGGTTTGTTTAAAGCTGAAATCTATAACTTAAAATAAAAAAATTAAGTAACAAAAGAGTATCCTCCCCAAAAAACCTGTCTGACACAATGGTAAGCTTATAATAATGATTCATAAATTGGCTGATGGGCTTGTTATTAGAATCTGATCAGATTATTTTTAACTAGACATAATACAATTGCAGACTTTTTGAAAGTTTCGGATAGAAACTGAAAGAAATCAAAACATTTGAAAATCTGGGCAAAATCTGAGCAAAAGTCATTTGTGGTGTATTTTAGCCATTAGACGTCATTTCACTTCAACTAAAGGGGGCACATTGTATTGATATTGTCTAAAGCTGTCATATTAAAAACCATGATAGCATGCAAATTATAACATTATAAAAAAAAAAATTTCACATAGTAACCGACAAATTAGTATTCATTTTAGTTTCATTTATGTTCATAGCATAGAAAAGATCTTGCAATAATATAATGTATTTGTTACAAAGTTCAATGTAAGGAAGGAAGGAGAACGGGCGAACGTAAAACAACCTTTAAATAAAATAAACAAACAATGAAACGAAAGTAAAATACCGACAGCTCCCTCACGGTCGACTGCCGGCCACACAAACACGCTAAAACACAACATAAAGTCCAGGCCTGGTCCTCTCTCGCCGTTCCCTGGTGTCGCTCCTCTTTTATGCCTCCGGTGCACATGCAGCTAACGCTCCTTATAACTCGCATCACCGGCCTCGCGCCGTTCTCTCACGGCTCTCTTCACGCCCTGCTCGCCACAGTATTAAAATGTATTTTATCCATATATAATGTTTTTCTTAAATGTATCTCTTATTATTATTTCCTTTTAATTAAAATCAATGTGAAGCTGCTTTGAAACAATGAAAATTGTGAATGAATAAAATGAAATTAAACTCTACACACAGTTCAAATTCGTAAACTGTTCAGCACCTTAACCATAAACGTCTAGAATTGTATTTTAAGTTTGATTCTATGGCCAAAATAAAAAACAAAACTCTAAATAAACATAACTGAAAACAGCATAATTTACTACTTTAAAATGATATTTCAATATATATATTGCGATAATTTCTATCATTACTTTTTTGGCAATTATAAACGAGTAGTCACATTTTCATAAAACCCCGGGAAAGATTCTGTCAAGCACACTAACATGGAATTTTATGTTTCAAATAGAGATTGCAATACTTCAATTATTACCTAACTTAATTTATAGATTAATGATTTGACAATTGTACTTAAAAAGTTTTTCTGTAAAGTTGACCCTTTAGTGGTTATTCTGTCGTATCTGAGAAGGTGAAATTGGTGATTTATATCAACTGAGATGAGCATCATGAGTTATGAGTCGAGTTCGGCTCGCACCATCTCTCTGGACTTCTCTTGCTCTGAGGTGACTCGGTGTTGTTTACTTTCTATTTTTCTTCCGACACACATACAAAGATGCAGACTGACAGCAGCACATAACCCTTATCAAAAAGTCACTTACGCATACCGAACCTTGATATCTCGCAAACACAACCACAGCACGCGCCGCGATGGTGTTATCTTGAAAGACATCATTAAATATTTCATATACACGTACACACGGATGCTCTTATCCTCCCATCAAACATACCTTTGTATCTCGCCTTCAAACGCACACATACAAGGTTTTTATCACCTGGAGAGAGTCGCACGGAGGTGTGCTGTAGAAATGAAAGCTGTGACAGATCACAGGTCAGCGGGCACCAGACTCATTTGAGAGATTCATGACTAGAGCGACACTGTGATTGAGGAACAATGTGATCCAGAACACCTGCTGTGAGCCGAGAAAAAATCCACACAAGCACACAACGTCTGTAATACACCATCACAGCAAGAAATGAAGGACATGATCGAAGTCTTCGCTAAAATGAAAGACAAAACAGACGAGACCTCTGTAATCTCTCAATTATTTCTCCTAGACGTTAATGAAATTAAATGGAGAATGAATGGAAACGTTTGCTTAAGTCTCCTGACACCGATACGTCTCACAAGACTTTCAGAAGAGATCT
This sequence comes from Barbatula barbatula, assembly GCF_947034865.1. NCBI lineage: Eukaryota > Metazoa > Chordata > Actinopteri > Cypriniformes > Nemacheilidae > Barbatula > Barbatula barbatula. The sequence goes on along the minus strand of NC_136780.1, from coordinate 1,608,717 downwards.
CACCTAACATTTTTTCATAATTCATTGGAAAGTACGTGTATTTTAGCTGGAAATGTATAAACGCGCACAGGTGCACGAGGTTTTGTGAGGTGTCTACGGGGCGAGACCGAACATAATGATGCCTGCAACACAACAGAAAATGCATGACAGGTTGCTGCAAGACCGTGCAAGAGGATAAACAAACTACAGGTGCTTTCAGCCGTTGTGATTATAGACTTGGATTCATGACAGTAATGAACAAAAGCATCTCTATAATTGAGGCGCTGCCAATAAGATATGCTGTAATATTCAACTAACAGTATTACAAATTTCCAGGGAAATAATCGTATTCAAACAATTCAGAGCGGCGATCGAATTTATGCGTGCGAATAATTGCGTTCGTCATCTTTATCCAGATAAGATCAGATCCCAATCAGACAGAATATTATACAGCCCACATGAGCCAATCCCTCGTGTCAACATCTGACGTCGCACTCACCGTCTTCAAACAGCCGCTCGCCTCTTCAAACCGTCAATCAATTACCGTAACAAGATGGATTTGGTTTTATGAATAAGACTGCTGTAATAAGCTGAAGTGGACTGAAACACTGTCTGTATGTGAGAGAGCATGACGTCTCATACACACCTTTTCTCCTCATGCTGATAAATAAGACGGCAGGCATGGAAACAGCACTTGTTAGCGAACAGTGCTCGGCTAATGGATGCTGTGCACACGGACAGAGATATAAAGAGCCCACAACTCTTTGATCTTCACAACAAATCCATTTTTTTATACAGATCTTATATATTCTGAAAATGACCAGAACAGACTAGAAAAACATGAAACGGAATCGACTGAGATGAAATAAAACACACGAGACTGGACTGGAAAATAAACCAGACTGGAACGGACTTAACTGGAGGAGAAATGTATATTCGCTTGATATAACCAGGTGTTATAATCCCACTATTTGGCATAGTTAAATTGCCCGATACTACATTTACCACGTTTGAAGCATGACATGGGGAGCAGTCAAGAATATGAATAGAGGAAAGGCGGGCCGAGGTTTCACTGGGTTCGTCGGGTCGGCATCCTCACGTGTTTGGGGGACATACGATTATGGAAATAGATTTCCTTGCTATTACAGGAGAGACATCTCATGAGTTGTGTGTCCGATCCAACTTTCATCACTCCATTTACATTTTACATTTACATTTATGAATATGGCAGACGCTTTTATCCAAAGCAACTTACATAGCATTATCCTATTCATTCGTTGCTAAGCATGTGCTAAGTCCGTTAACGGTGCTGTTTGTTTTGACACCTGATCAGATGATACGTCACAAAAGAGGATACATCACACGTGGATGTAAAACCAAGTAAAAAGGTATAGTAAACTACAGTTCACATCGTCATATTATTTATTACAAATTATATATAAGTAAGAAATCTGTTGCTGCATAAGTGGATAACAGATATGTTTGCCAGCTAGACTGAGGGGATGCTAACATTAATACATTCATATAAAACACAAATACAAAGTTTACATGTCTGCCGTTTTGCATCACGTTTGTCCATTTCATAAGATAAATATTTAAAGCGACCGATTAGAGAATGTAAATTGGCGTTCATGCAGACGAGAGAAAAGTACAGACAGTATAGTTTCAGCTCATTTTTAGTATCATTGAAACACATAATTTGTTATTTTGATTAGACCGAATGTGCTCTTAAGGCAGTATGTGTCATAATTCTGCCATGTTTCTCTTAATCTAGTGGCAGGATCATGACCGAACCTCATGCTTTGTGTGGAGAGAGGCATTTTTGGCCCTTATGGCTTGCCATAGATCCTCTTCGGTCTCATCTCTGTTCCCGCCCTGTCGTCTCCTCATTAGTACCTCATGCCCCGCAGCTGTCCCTCTTCATTTGTCCCCTGGGTTGCCTGTCCTGTGCTGATTCATTTTGATTATGTGGGTGAGTTCCTGTGTCTTGTTTTCCATGAGTCTAGTGTCGTTATTTGTATTTAATTCAAGTGTTGTCTCAGTTGTCTGATCTAGTGTAGTTAGTTCGTGTTCCTGTTTACCTGTCACGTTTTATACCCTTGTTCTTTGTTATTTTACCCCCTCGTGGGTTTTTGTTTTGTATTTATTATTAAATAATAACACGCTGTCTGCGTCTGGGTCCTCTGTCCTTGTGTCTCACCCCGGATCGTGACAGTTTGAGAAATCACACGGCTCGACCGCAATCGTTTTTAAGAGCATTTATGAGATATATCAAAACTATCGGTTCATTTATCGGTTATCGGCAGTTAGTGCCCAACTTAATTATTGGCAAAATCCAATATCGGTCCACCTCTAGGCCCAACGCAGGTTGATCAGACCTGGGTGTGTGTCACGTTGTTACAAGGCTGTGTCCATTCGCCTCAACCCCAGCCATTGGCTTCTTTCTGCACCACTGGCCAGTTCTTAATTCTCCTCCACTGGACCTGTCCCCTGAACCCTACTTCCTGTGTCAATTAGCTCATCCAGATTAGTGGCTGCAACACTTGGTTTACTGGTAGCGCGGAGGCATCACATCTCAACGCAACCATACACGCCAACCCAGTGGCTTAGGCTGTTCTGCTCATGCTCCGTGCCCCCAGGTCCGTATGGACTAACATTACAACACCATTTTATAACGTGGTCATTTGGCAACCCATATTGTGTCCTTCCCTTTCAACCACAGCCAGTGGCTGCTTCTTTCAGCAGACCACGCATTGAACTGGAAGAGAAAAGACTAGAATAGACTGGAATAAGAAGAGTCCCAACTAGACGAAAATGGAAAAGAACAGACTAAACTGGAACATTACAGACTACACTTGGAAGAAAACAATATAGTGAAGACTAGACTGGAAGAGAACAAACTAGACTCAAATGAAAAAATACAAACAAGACTAAAGAGGAAAACACAGACTGGACTAGACGGAAATATGACAAGTTCAGACTAGACAAAACTAAAATGCGAACACACTAGATACAGACTAAAATGAAATGGAAAATAATAAACTAGACTGAAGTTATGAAGAACAGACTAAAGTGGAACAGAAAGGTCTACAGAAAAATAGAAAGGACTAGAATAGACTGGTATAAGAAAAGTCCAAACTAGACGAAAATGGAAAAGAACCGACTAATCTAGACTCAACCGGAAGAATACAGACTACACTCAAATGGAACAGAACAGAACAGACTAGACTAAAATAAAATAAAAACAGACCAGACTGGACTGCAAAGTCCAGATTGGAGAAAACTGAAATAAAAAATACTAGACTGGACTGGACTAAGAAAAGTACAGATTAGACTAAATTATAAACCAGTCTAGTCTGGACTGGACTAAACTGAAGCAACACACTTGATTGTAAAAGAACAGAGACTGAAGTGGAAAAGAACAGACTAGATACCACACATTATTGTCCTTCTCTGTAAATCTTGAAACACACTCTTGTTTAATTGAATGCATCTGATACAATATGAAGGCACTGACTCTGAGTGAAGCGAGGTGGGTTGTCGTTGACGTCGCTCAGATGTACGGTGAGAGTGGTGGTCCCTGTCAAACCCCCCTGATGCCCCCCCATGTCTCTGGCCTGAAGCACCACCAGGTACTGTGCCTGCGTCTCTCTGTCCATGTCAGGTACCGCCGTGCGAACGATGCCTGTAAGACAGACACAAATCATTTAGATCACTTTCATTACTGTGCATGAGGGATACTGAACGAACATCACACTAGTAGAGAATATAGTCAATAGCACAAAAGAGAATCATAGCCACAAGTGAACAGAAAAGATTACAGCCAAGAAAACATAATATAGCAAAAAAGAGTAAAAACAGGACAGAATAGTCAATAAAACTGAGTGTTGATGTTTTTTTCGTTGCTTTTCAACACTATGCCAGCTTGCGTGGCTATGGTGAGGACCAATATGTTAGTTTTGTTCACAGTTTCATCCACAGTCCCTCTCACACACACCTTAAGGGAATTTAGCACCTCCAGTTCATTGAATTTGCATGTCTTTGTACTGTAAAGAAAACTTGAGAACCCCGAGAATCCAATTAGTATTTTGCATTTAGTAAATCTAGTAAATGAATATAATATATTATATTGGGATGTGTTTTGCAAACAAATTGGCGATTCAATTAATTTATTTGGTTTCAATTCGATTAGTTATCCGTACTTAGATTAAAATCCTAGTTTTGCAGACTTGGAATCCATATTTAAACATATATGCTGGTAACTGGAACACATTCACATTAACAGTAGAGCTCACACAATTACGTTTTGAATTACTTTGGGTAACCAACATTTTTATTTTAACAGTTAAATTCATAACAATATGAAACATGTTTATAAAAATAAAACTTATTTCACCATTCAGAAAGGGCCCATAATTATCAGCGCAAGAGATGGCGATATACAGATATTCATATCCTTGAAGTAAAGATCACGCATCAAGAATTGATTGGGGGATTTTTACCCAGCCCTAATGATATAGGTTATTGTCTAAAACAATTATTATATCAGAGTTTAATATAAAATGAATATATTATAATAAAATAGAATATAAAATAATTTAGAACAGAGGAGAATAAAGTAAACAAATTTCAGTATCTAGTAAATATAATAAGCTAGTCTACAGTAGATTGAATGGGGAAGAACGATTATGGAACAGAATCAAATTGATAAATTGAAACGGTTTAGTTTGCATAAAATAAAATAAAAAACAGAATGTGGTCAACAGTCTTAAACAGGATCCAATAAACCCAATAAAATAAAATCTAGTTGGTTTACACAATCTAGTAAAGAGAACAGAAAAATATATAGTAAACATCTTAAAACAAGAATAAAAATTGATGAATGAAGCCAGCTGAACAAAATCTAGTGCATTTTCATAATGTAGTCAATAGGATAGAATGCACACCTGACTGTGGGTCCACAGTAAAGTATTGCTGGCCTTGGATCACTGAATACACAATTTTGGCACTGTTTCCATATGTTGGATCATCAGCATCTGTGGCTGTCACTTGAATAACCGATGTGCCTGGGGGAATGAGAGACAGACAGAGAGAGAGAGACAAAATATAAGAGATATTTCAGACAAAGTCAAGGTTCAGTGAGCATGTTGCCCTCCATCCATTCCTCTAAACTCAACCCTCCCAGAGACAGCAGTCAAAGGGCGTATGCGTGAGTGCGTTTGGGCGCAGTACCGATGTTGGCCATCTCAGGGACGGTGGCGCTGTACAGGCCGCCCTGGAACACAGGTGGGTTATCGTTGATGTCTTGCACGCGAATGATGAACTGGGATGAAGGCTCCAGGGCCCGGCCGGTCTGCCTGTCTGTCGCCGTGGCGATAAGACGGTACTCGTCCTTCTCCTCCCTGTCAAGGGGCTTGGTGACGTGAATGTTGCCCGTCCTGCTGTCTATGACGAAAACGGAGCCCGCCCCCTCGCCTTTTAAAATGTATTTGATGCGGCCGTCACCCCTGTCCACGCTCGAATGGAGCTAAGGAGGCAGAAAAGGACAAAATGTTGACAAGGTTGGGAAACAAGTCTCTCGTATTAAGATAATATGATCACATCAATACAGTAGTATGTGATATATAAAGACAACGTGACCTTTATCCTGTAGCATTTCTGTGGTTAGCACACTTACCACATACATTGTTATCTAAATCAGCCTCTGTTGACTCTATTGGATAATATTCGTATTCATGGAAGATGATGACTGCAGATATCTCCTGCTTCTATGTGAATAAATAACTCCATGAAGTAATGAGACCGGTTTGTTGCTTTCAGTGACTCACATTCAACACAAACACACATCTGATAATAAAAAATAACAAATGTTATGAGAAGAACTACCATCAAAATCTGTCTATGAAAAAGAAAACCTAAAAATGAGAACTCTGACACTATTTATTCACCTTTATGTTGTTTTTAAACCCACAGGACTTTTGTTCTTCTGTGGAAATAAGACGATATTTTGGAGGAATATCATGAATGAGGACTGGGGCCGTCGGGCTCCATAATGACAATACGAGCACCATAAAAATATCATAAAAACGCCGTCTGAAGTTTTACGAGACACATTTTACTGTATGATTCAATAAAAATGTTCACATTCTCGCAAAATCCACATTACCGTTCAAAAGTTTAAGGTCGCCTCACTGTGAAAATCATTATCTGAAGCCATATGTCTGCATGTTTGAACGTGTTTATGTGATGAATAATATAATTGATAGATTATAGAAATACGTATATGTACACATTTATGTTCGGTATATATATTTTTTTAAATGACTTGGACAGAATAATTAAGAGAAATCAGTAAATAAGAGGTCAAGAGAGATGTCAACTCCCTCAAAACAGTTTGAAAAGCATCTCGGGGTCGAACCTCAAATCAAAGCTTTTTAAAATAACAAAAGTAATTTTTCAAGTAAATTCTTGACGAATGGCTACTACACTTAAGATAATAAAAAACAGCATCGTTTAGATTTATTTTGGACATTTTCATCACAACAACAGAATTCTCGTATTTACATTTGTGTCATTCCCTATAGTTTTGATGAGTTTACTATTATTCTAAAATATGATCATTTTTATTGGCAAATGCAACTTTTGGCATGAAAAAACTACAGTCGTTTTTTACATGCAGTGAAAATGAGCTCTGAAAAGGTGTGGACACCGCTGTTTTCGGGACTGACCTTGACTCATTTGCATGAGTTTTCTCTTCAGATGCAAAGTTTATGGAAGGAGAGTATTTAAATGAATAATGCAATTTACCAAGGTTTGCGCTCATCATTGTACTTGCATTTGCGGATTTATTTAACACCCTCCCATGTCTTAAACGCGCTAATTTTGCGCCGCTCTTGGTAGATTGCGTTGGTCTTTATGGGAATGAGATATTGCGCCTGTGCGTCATGTTAGTAAATCAACCGCAGAAATTTTCACATTTTGTGTTATTTTGCCCTGTTTAGTAAATCTGGCCTGATGTGTCTCTAAACTTTTGTTAATTTTTGCTAGTATATCCGAAAGAATTGATCATCATAGTCTTGTATTAAAGAAGCCTCGTAGAGGTTTGTACATTTATGTAAATCAGTAAATAATGACAAAATGTAAATTCAGCGGTGAACTAATCCTTTAATAATAAAAGACTTTCCCGTTTCAATGCTTTCGGGCGAACTCATAATTGCTGTGGTTGAGCTTTGGGCAGAAGGACTGATCTGGGATCAGTGAAAAGGGCATCATTCACCTGGGGCTTAAAAAGACCTCTATAAGCAGATATGCCGTCTGCCTGATATGAGGAGCACCAGGTGTTTTTGGACTGATAGGAGACCGATGATTGGCCGGGCATAAAATTCATTAGTTCAGCTGACCAATACGGTCAGAGGGCAATTGTGAGGAACATGCAACAAATGTAGAATCAAAATTGGCTGCGTTTAGTATGAAACACTAGCATACTACAAACTATGGCAATGCGTATGCATGCTATGTTGTGGTCACATGACCTGATTACAAAGCTTATATTATAAGCTTAATTGAATAAGTGGCCATTAAAGCAAGAATCCTTAAGAGACCGCAAGTTATTTTATTAAAAGTTCGAATTTATCTGTATTACTTTCATCAAATGTCAGCCACAGCGATCCGACAAGAAACACCAAAGCTCTTTAAATAGTGTCATTTGACTGATATTCTGGTATTGTGACAAGCCTACATCACAGAAATGGTAGGTACAATAACGACCCTGCTTCCGCAAACACAGCCTTTCAAAACACACACGGACAGTCTGTATGTCCATCTGTGTTGTCCTCATCCTTCCTCCTTCACCCTCTCGGTCCATCTGCTCTGCACATTCTCTCTTTCTGTTCGTCCATCTGCGTCACCCTCATTCCACCATTTATCTGACCATCGCTCTCGGCGGAGTCTTGCGTTAGCAGCTCAGACTATAGATGTGTGAGAGAGTGAGAAGGAGGGGAAGAGTGTTTAAAGGAAATGAAGTTATTATTTCTGAGCCGGGTCAGGGTGAGAGAGAGAGAGAGAGAGAGAGAGAGAGAGCTGACGTCCAGCCAGAAGCAGCGGAGGGGATAATACATCCTTCGGTCGTCTCTTATCTTTGTCTTGCTCTCAGGGCTTTTTGGTGTGGTACTTTACAGCAGTGGAAAGAGCAAGTGTGTGGTCAGAAAGAAAACCTTTAAAGTGGTCTGTGATCACGCTCACGCTCGGCATGTTGGGAAACTGAAGTGGGTTGAGGGAAGTGATTATAGGAGCTTCTGTGTTCTTAAAACCTCTTCCTTTGGTTTTTAGCTGTAAAACAATGACAACTTTCTCCTCTTTTAATGGTTTCATTTCTCTCTACCTGTGTTTGCGTGTTCATCTGAGAGAAAATAGTGCGAACAAAACCCCAAAATAGGAGTTTGAGTTCCAAGGTTTAAGGTCACTAACAGGTTTGGAATGACATACGGGTAAACAAATGATGACAAGTTCTCAAAGCTAGCTCACATAATGCTATCATATGGTTTTATGAGACAAAGATGACATGGCTTGAAAAAGCCAGTTCCCCATTCGCTTTCACCAAAAGGAAAGGAGCAACCTGCACACAAGCCTTTACATAGAACGTCTTACGGGTTTACAATGATGTGGTGGTGACTAAATGATGACAATCTTCATTTTTAGGTCACCTGTCCCTTTAAGCTATTCGTCGACTCGCATATAGAAATGCACGGCTGGGCAGAGATGAGACCTGTCGTGAAGTCTGAATTAACAGACCTGATCATCGATCAACTTTCATTTTCACGACCAAGGCTGTACCGCAGCCACACGAACCTCACCGCTGAGTGTCTGACAGCAGAGATTTTCAAATCCACACATTATCACCCAAAAGACCTCAATACACACCGAGAAACACTTGCATGTGTCATATGTGGAAGACTGGAGCCGTATATTCAACGACGGCTGAACTCGGCCATTAAAGTGTGCAGGCTGTCACAGGCTTTTACGTAAGAACTCAGAATCATAATCTGACATTAACACTCGCGCTATTGGACACACGCTCGGGATATATTTAGCACAGAGACGGGATATATTCAGAACAAAATAGCGTACTGCATAATGCATAGGATGTTTTGTATACAGCCAACTATGTTGGAAATATATGAGACATCATGCAAATAATGTAGCTATCAGATGTAATTTATGAACTATAGAAAGGGATTTATCTGACCTTTCGCAAAAACAAGAAGGGTGTATTAACGTTGTAAGATTAATTTCTGCACTGAAATATATTAAAGCTGTAACCGGGGTTAGAATGAACAAAAAGTTGTTTAATAATACATAAGAAAAAGTTTCCTTATCAAACCCGATTAAAAACAGAAAAGTTTTGGTTTGTTTAAGTAACTTACAATAACTTTGGTTTATAGTCAAATGACCAGTACTAAAGTCCTCTCATCATAATAAGAATTAGTCATTTAAATCAAGGTTATTATATTTTAATGAAACAAACAATTAAAACACTTCTGTTTATTGAAATCAAATTAAATGTTGGAATAAATATTATTTAAAAAATTGTTCACTGAAATACGAAAGCCAAACTATTACGCCAAAATAACTACAATTTACTCATCCAGATAAAACTAAACCAGTAAATTACAAAGCACATAACAAATTTGCTCAAAATGTGACTAAAGGTTAAAGGTTAAAGCTAATTCAACATTTGAATAAAACTACAACAAAACTATAACTATAATGAAGCTATGTCTTTAAAGTAACCTGTAAATTTGTTTTTAAACAGAGATATAGAACAGCAGATCAAAAAATGTGGGTTGGGCCGAAAGACGATGCCATCGTCCGCTCAGTTTGCACAGACCCGCCTGACTTTATAACTGTATGAAGAAGACGCGTGTCTGCACAGCCCACGATGTATAAAGACACTTTCTGTAAAGCATTCCTGAAGATCAGTGGTAAGAGCATTGTGTTAACAACGCAAGGTTGTGTGTTCGGTCCCAGGGCATTGCTCACACCCATGTATAAATGTATAGGATAGGATAATGCGATGTAAGTTGCTTTGGATAAAAGCGTCTGGCAAATGCGTAAATGTAATGACACGTTTCTGCACAGCCGGGTTGTATAAAGACGTGGCTCACTTTATAACGTTTCTATTGAATATAACATCAGAATAACAATACAATCAAGCCTCGCTTAATAACTGTGAAGCTTGCGCTGTACAGATGAAACACGGCTGATTTTTTAACTGCCCGGCTCGCTGTGAAGTTCATGCCTAGACGCGGCTAACTGTAGAACGTCGCAAGGGGATGTCGTCATACATCACAATGTTTCACTGTAGACATCGTCCGACGCCCAAACCTAGATTCAATATGACAAAACAATAACAAATATATCCATACTAAGAAAACGGAAAAAGGCATTTTTTTTAGCTCCTTTTATATGAACTGTCTGAATTAATTAAACTGAACTGAAGAGTCATGCTACTTAAATGTTGTTAATTTTTATAAAGTAACCTGCAATAAAAAGTTTAAAACAGAGATGATGATATAGAGGCAAAAGTTATGGATTGTATGCATTATCACCATAAACCTAATAAACACTCCGCTATAAAAATGGATTGTAAAATGCATCAAATCAATCATTACTTTTTTTAACAATCAAGTTTGTTGAATTGGACAGCAGCGTCTACTTTAAAATGTAGTTAAATTAATAAAATGACGTCCTTAGTTACTCTTGAGAAGTGCATGACAGTACTCCATACACAGCAAGAGACGCAGGAACATTCGTACCATCCAGTGGCTGGTTGAAAATGTGGGAGGCATTAATGCTTTTGATCATAATAAGAGCTGTGAGGTACGGCGAGTGCACTCTGAATCCATTTGTAGTCAGAAAGAGAGAGGTTTTTGTGTGACAGCAAGAGACAGAGGACGAGCTGCTCTTATGAAAGAAAAGGCAAGACAGAAGAAGAAGCACAGAACAAAGCCCCTAGAATTTTAAGTAGATGTAAAAAATCGGCACTAAAAGAAATGAGCAGCTAACCTGTTAGATCTGAGTACAGCGAGGAACAAAAGTGTTTAATCAGACATCATACGACAGATATCATCAATAGCTCTCTCGGATAGCCAGAGATGACCCGTTCAGCACCTCGCGTATATGTCATTGCATATCGAGTCCAAAATTTGCGTCAGAAATCTCTGAACGTTAAACAATAAATACGACATCACGTTGTGTCAATCACATTTACGCACTGCCTCCAATATTTTCGTCCGTCACAAATAAATTCGGACTGGGTTTGATTTTCTGTGTTTTTCGAATCCTTAGCAGGTTGGCAATTCAGAGACACCGTACAAACAAGCGCCATATAAGAAAAAAAGCATACGTACATTTTGGACAGTGTGTGCAAAGACTCTATGTCCCACTATCACACTGCCATCAATGACTATTTTCTGCAACACTGTTCTTGTTTAATTAAGAGTTTTGCGTCTGAGAGTCATAAAAGGTTTTTTTTATCATAATGTACACGCTCACAGATGGCCAATTAAATACCTTTGGTGTATATCTGAGACGGTGATGGTGTCAAAAGTTTTGGGTCGCAGTCCAAACGCACAACAGAGAAGAGCACAACAGATGACAACGTGTCTATGTTTGAGAGAGATAAAGACACGTTTGGTTACACTTACTAACTTGTCAATATGATTTTGGGCTTTCATTATAAAAGTGTTTACCGGACCCAAAAGAAAGATTGATATAGTTTTATGAAAGTTGTCCTGATAAACTGGTAATTAAAACATGAAAAAATATCAAGCCCCCATAAAATTAAATGGAAATTTTTGGCTCGTCATACCAGTATGTTAAACTCAAAGATAAAATTCATATTATGATGAAACAAACATTGAAAACACTCAGTCCCACACTTCTGCCAATACGGATCAATGACTTCTATGACATCATCCTGCACTTCGCTTCTCATTACAATCCAGCCTGTGAAATTAACTAAACCCCATTGGCTACTCTGAAAAGAGGAGGAGCCACTGAATACGTCCCTCATAGTTAAGCATTTCGAGGCACTTCGATGGGTCTTTAAATGAACATCATAAATGAATCATTCTTGTGCAGACAATGACACTCACCCAAAGTCATAGCGGCATTGTCTGCAATGTTTTTCAAGCTCTTAATCGGGTCAATATAGTTTGACAAGCAGCAATCTTTAAAGACAGAAAACCCAGCACGGTGGATTAAAATCCCCTGCGAGAATTGGATAACACCACAGCAGGATTCTCTGTTTGGTGGTCTGGCACTTAACCGCTCATAAATTCTTCATGTTTCATTCCGGTAATACATTTACCAACCCGCTGACAGGCGCTTCAGGACGCTGACAAATGTACCCAGAATCTTGGCAAAATCAACCTTTAATTCCTGCGAAAGACAATTTCAACTCGGAGTGATTTGAAATGGGGGAGATTTACACTTCCTGCAGTCAGAGAGACTTCCTACCCTGAGGGGTCACACACGATGCACGCTCGGCTGATTTTTGGATGCAGTAAAGCAAACATGGCTGCGAGTCAGATGCGGAAAGGAGCAAAGCATCAAAGGACGGCTTACAGAAGCCTCTCTTTAACTCTCGCTCTCTCTCTCCGCTGAACACCGTGAAGCCTCGGGCTGAGCAGTCTGCCTTTACCCGCCTGTGTCGCACAGCACGGCACGACCATGATGTCAAAGTACATCCACTGCCTATTACTCTAACCAGTCAAAACACCCGCAAACACGCAGACGTGCACATGTACAAAGACGGCACAAACTCCGAACTGACTATCTACTTTATGAACGCACGTTCCTGGTCGTAAGCATGTTATTTAAGAGAAAGATTGCCTTCTAAGAGGCCGTTTACAAGAGACGTTGTATGCGTTTTGGCTGCTCATTTACACGACAACGGCGGTTTGGGGTACTGAAAATGCACACTTTTTGAAACGACGGCATTCTTGTTTCCGTGTAAACTCTGAAGGTGGCGTTTTCCATAAACAATGAAGTCATATGCGTTTTACGCGTTCAGTCTGTAGGCATTCGCAAATTTTATAATGAAGCACAACAATAATGGCGGTGTCCATGCTGCATGTTTGTACCGCGTGACATACTTCTGATCATTTCTCCACAAAAATTTCGATTTACTGTACCACTACAACCAGCGGAGACAGTATTTATATGCGCACTACTATTAACACACACACCGACAAAGTGTATTAAATCGCATTTAGATTAAAACAGTGTATGCAGATGTGCGCAAGCGCGGAGGGATTCTTTATAACGCAACTGCGCCATCCACTGGCGTGGCATGCAAAATACATCGTTTTTATTAGTTTTCCGGATTTGTGTAAATGCAGACCGTTTTGATATTGCTCTAATTTAACTTACTTTTTCTGATGATGTCACGATTTAGGCCACTCACGTTTCAACCGATGGGTGATGCTAGTGTTTCAGGAGGGGATGAGTCAGGCCTTCATACTCATTTTCAGCTTTCACTTTTTGTGGGTCATTAACTGCTGATGGAAAAAGTCCTGCACGACATTCTCTAACACATTTTATAATTAAAATAGTTTGAAAATGCTGTTTTATATTACATGTCAAAAATGCCAACGATGGAAGAACAAAGGAAGAATAAAAAGAAACATTTTATAATGACTTTTTCAAATGTTCAGAAATTATTTTAATAATTGTATCTCTCTTCAAATGCATATCACCCTACAACACACGTTCACATTCTACACACTTGCATGTGCAAACATAACACATCAATACGCGCGGGTCCGCATGCTGTTTACAAAAAGTGCAAGTCCAATGAGACCACATGCTAACAAGCCTTCAAGCTCAGCGATGGGCAGGTTTACCGTCAACGCTTAAACTAAAACCCTCAGCTTAACCCAGCAGAGAGCCGACAAAAGCTTTTAAAAGTGCCAACTCCGAGTAAACATGCAGATAAACACATCACTGCAAGCTTAGTCTCATTCTCCTCCTCAAACTTATATTTGTCCTCAGTACTGGCTATTCCCATCAAGAGACAAGCGGACAGGATGATGTTCCAACCCTGTATATGACATGACACAAAAGAAGATATTTTGAGAAACTTCTCTTTTTGTATTCATACAATGGAAGTGAATAGGGTTCATTGTTGTTTGGTTATCAACGTTCTTCCGTGTTTTGTAGAAGAAAGAAAGTCTTACAGGTTTGCAAAGACATGAGAGTAATCATTGATAAATCAATGTTAATTTTTGTATGAACTATTAATTTGGAAAAGAAAATCTGTGAACGTGTGGTCAAAATGCTTTTTATTTAAAACTATACCACTAGACTAACATTCTTTAGGTCTATATATAACTATGTGTACATTTTTCAGGACTGTCAGATGTACGTTTCTAGTGCAGTCGATGTATGCAAATCAGGACGCTGCAGGGGTATTCTCTCCCTCTTTGACCTCTCTTTACTTCAGCATCCTACTTTTTCCAACTCTTCTGTTACATAAATCTCATAATCATTTCATTCTCTCTCTCTCTAAATTGTGTACACTTAAACAGTTTCAATGTGGGAATGAAATTAATCCAATCCATAAAGAACAAAACAAAGACAATTTAGACGTAAATAAAGCAGCAGCTAAAAAAAGAACAAAAGTGCGAACAACATCTCAAAAGAAATACCCAGCAGGCTACCTTCTTCTCTCATTGTCTCCTGCATATATCCATGTCTTTCGTTCAGATTCCCTGTGTTCACATTAGTACCTCTAGAAACACTAAATACAGTTTCACCTGTGTGTGATTCCTGCACTAAAGAGGTCAAACGGCATGTTGCATAAAACACTTTCAATAATAAACAATAACCATATGGTCGGTGCCAATATAAATTGTTGATCAGACATTGCTTATGTTTCTCTGTAAGCTTGGAGACAATTGTCTCCTGACCTCTAAATGGACTTAAGTAGCCTCGCTGTGTTAGTAGCGCAAATGCATTGAAGCGTGAAAGAAAGACAACCGTGAACTGCTTTGCTTTCACTTCATTAAATCATGTTTGATTTAATCAATATTCAAAGGTCAATGAAATCTAAAAAACACTACGACGGCTTACAGAACATGGCGAATTACATGCACCCGTGTTGTAGATAGACAGAAATGGCTCATTCTATGGTAATAAAAACATAACGCATCATCGTGTGAGCTCTTTATACCCCACTGAAGGCAATTGATCGACCCAAAAATTACACATTGGACCTTTAAGTGGTTTTCTGATCATCTTAAATTCAGAAAAAATATTACATTAGGTCCAACACAGTTCACTCAAAAACAACAAAAGCAGAATACAAGGATATTATGCTGCATTCACACCGCAATCGAATTAAGCAATTTGCGGAAGTAAATTGCACACAAAGTCAATACAAAGACGTGAATATACATAAAGTCGTGCCGAGCAAATCAGGCGCCACGATTGCCACAAACGGGCGTCAATTGCATTTTCTGCGCAAGATACCAAAATTCTACTCAAACAAGGAATTCGCCACCGAATTTCTCGCTACAGTATTTAATTGACACCTACTGTTTGACACGCCCGGAAGTGTGAAGTCACTCCCCATCATGATTTTTTTCCATGTCACTTATGCGGAAATAAACTATTCTCACGAGTAAGAAAGAGAAAGGGACGTGATGCTTTGCATTAGGTGTGAACACAGCAATACAACATGGGTGAACATTTGGGTTTGACTATATTTTACCCAACAAGGGTTTGAAAGAACCCAGCATTTCAGTTATTCATCATACCAATGTGATCTCAAACAACAGAAATATATACTTTCATAAAACGTAGCCCAACACTGTGCAACAACATCATATGGTCTGAATGGGAAAACGTACAATTTTGTAAATCTTTTGTATAAAACAGCAGATGTTAAAATCATAGCCTGTGCATATTAATGAGACACTTGTTGATGAGTCTTCTATGAATATGTATTTTGTAAATCTGTTATTATTTGCATCAGAAGAGGCCTCCGATGTGACATACAGTAACTTCAAAGACATGACCTAAGCTTTTTCACTTTAATAGGATCTTAAACACCTACATCTCACATAGACTACAGTGGACGAGACTGACCCAGGGTTTCATCTCACAACAATGTAGCTGTGACTCTGAGACTGTGGTCTTTCATGTAGACGAAAACGGATTTACAATGTGCGAGTAACGTCACGTCGAGATAAACAACAGTGACTGCCCGTCCTGGCCTATCGAATAAACATTTACACAAATACAGTAAGAGCACAGTGGCAAGCAGAGCAGAGGAATGAAACATTTATGAGGCGGCCCTCTGTAACTTGTGTTGGTTCAGCGCTAGATTCTTTAAACCCCACGGTTCTGTATAAGCAGCTGGCAAATTTACTCTATGAATTGCAGATAATGTGATATATATCCAGTACAGCGGAACATGCATCCGTGTTTAACGCATGTTAATGTACTTAATGTGACCACCAGGCATGTAATAGCTTTTTCTACACAGTTTTCTGTCGACATCTAATAATAGCATACCAGTAATAAGCTCTGGAAATATAATTACCTTCAAGTGTTTATTACAACATTTTCCAAATTAACCATTTTAGCAACCGCTAGGAACAGTCATTACATGGATGTACATGAATGATGTTGGCTTGCCTGAATCTAAATAAAAACTGCGCAGAAGCTTTAAAGTCCCTGTGAAATTCAAAGTTACAATGCCTTTTTTTTCATGAAATATTGCAGCGTTTATTGTTAATAGTTTATCGATGTGGGTGATTTTCTTTTTAAAATCCGTGTGCCCTCATAATCTTTAGTTAAAATCTGAAAATGCACTTCCGTATGTTAGACGGCTTGGCAGGCTGCTGCCAGTTTCATTTCAAAATGCAATGGTTGTTTTTGTACATCCAATCCAATCGCAGAAAAAGATGAAAGCCACACCCACTATTTTTCTCATTATAAATTCTATTTCACACGGAAATGCGCAAAAATCCGGAAGTAAAAACGATCGCAACTTCTGGTTCACAGGGACTTTAAGTTAACACGAAGACTGACTTGATGCGCATGATATTCAAAAGAGAAAAGAGGACAACCTATACTTTCACAAAACAAAGTCCATGTGGTCGTTTCAAAAAATAAACTAACTGGTCCACTTTCCTTTCAGTAGATGTCAACAATCTCTCACTTTTAACATTCTCCCCTTCAAGCAAATGTCATGTCCAGTCCTACATTTCTTTCTTGTTGCATCCCTGCCTTCAAGACACATCATTTTAAAACAAGACCACAGCCACAATATCCAGAGACTATAGCTATTGATAATAATAGGTGGTATTGTAAATATCCACACTGTGTTGATGGAAAACAACAATACAACTCAGCAGATACTGCAGTTCAATTAACGGGTTAATGAGGCGACCGGCTTGTGCAACAAAACAACATTTCCCATCATTCACATGGGCACATGGGCAGCATGAGAATGATAAAACCGAGCATCAATTTCACACCTAATGCAGATCCTTTACTCTATTTGTGTTGCACAAATGCTAAAAACACATCTAGTCTGTGTCAGTAAGTGGACAAAATAAAATAACTCCATGTATAAATTCCTTTCTGATCAAAATGATTTAAAATCACATCATCACATGCCTTTCTTTAAACCCAAATAATCACATCCAGAATAAAAGTTTGTGTTTACATAATATATGTCTGTGTACTGTGCATATTCATTTTGTATTTATAAACACAAAAACATGCACATACATGCATATATTCAAGAAAAATATTTAGAAAAAACGAATAAACATTTATGTAAAATTTTAATTATTGGTAAATATAAATAAATAAACAATTATTTCCTTAATTTGTACAGTATATGTGTATGTGTTTGTATATTCAATACGGTGCAAATTTGATTGTTTAACAAAGTTTAGTATGTGCAACAAATGTTTCGATTTATTTTCTAAAATAACGGTTTAAGGAACCCAGCATTGTGTCGACTCTATTTGAAAGCAGTGTTCATTACATTAACATGACATCATTAGTTGTAAATAACAACAAATGAAACTGCTCACATGCAGTCACTTCAATAAGCATTCAAATGTAATAATCAGACTTTTGTCTTACCCGTCCAATCAACACTGGTTCTGGTCCAGTATACTCCTCTATCACGAAGAACTGGTTCCACATCCAGCTCCTCCGGCGACGAACTCGAGAACGCATTCCCCTGAAAGATCCCTTGTGAAAATCTATTGCCTCAGTTTCACTGCTCTTTTCCTCTTGGTTGTCCATCACTATAGTTTGCCCTTCCGCTCCACTGTTTAACCCAAACTGAGGCTTTAGGAGGAACACGCTGGCATCTGATGGACCACTGTTGGCATCCAGTGATTTTGTGCCATCTGAAGAAACCGAGGACTGAGTCATTCTGTCAACTATTATCTGTTTTTCACCAGGGTGCGAGTACTCAGTTAGTTCAGAATCTAGATACTGAGAGTTCTGGCTGTGATGCGTTACTCTCGTAAAGGATTCAGGAATATCTTTGGGATATTTGTTTGTAATAAGTGAATCAGACAATAAAACTGGAGTGGCTGCGGTTTCATTTCCAGCTCTCAATGTTTCTCTAATCTCGCTAGGAGCCAATCCTGAAGCAAATTTCATGGCACGTCTAGCCAAAACCATCCATTCTCCATCCTCCAATTTAAAACTTGGCGTTTCTTTTGTGTTGACAAATGACATCTCACTCTCTCTCTGCCCTTCCTCCACGTCTAGACGCTTTGCATGCTTGTCTTTCCTTAAGGTTTGCACACGGCCCTCGTTCTTTTTTCCCATCGGAAGAGCGGCACATCCCCCGAGCATTAAACACACGCCGAGAAAGAGCAATGCTGCCCAGATACGACCACTCATGCTGCCTCACTCTGTTATTAGTCACAATGTTTGCCAAGGGGGGAAGAACAATAAGATCGACCTTCGCTCTCGTGCAGACTCGCTGTGTGGGCGACTACTACATTCATCTCCTCTCTTTAATTCCTCCTCCTTTTCATTTCTTCCCACTATTCCAGCTTCCTCAACGGGATCTGTGGTCATTCAGCATCTCGTCCTCTATTGTGGATTATATTTTGTCTGTTTAGCACCTGCTCCGCTAAACACGGGTGATGAATCCCATGGTTTGGATCTGAACAGACGAGCCTGTTAAAAGAAATAAGGGAATAAAGAATCAGGGCTGCTCATGAGTAAAGTCAACTCGACAGGGAATGCAACTGGAAAATTATAACGCTTTCAATTACGTAACATTTCTCGTGTTTGCTAAGAATGATGGGAACAAAAGCGTGCAAACGCGATGTCTAGCCAGGGTTCATAAAACTTTCAATCACTTAACATCTGTGATGGTTCCAAAGGGGTCTTCCAAACCATAAAATAACCAGGGAAACTGAGTGGTTAATTTTCATGACTTTACCAAAATAAAAAAAAAATTAAAACCGTTTACTGTCGCCAAAAACATCTAAATTTATACAAAACTTTTTACACTGGTTTTGCTATATAACAGATAACAGATCCAACTCTCCAGACTATTCTTTTAGTGCTCACAGTTTGATATTTCGTGAGATCTCTGTAATGTTTCCAATGTTAAATAAGAAGATAAATGAAAATACAATGAGAGTATGAATAAAATGAGGTTTACATAGCTTAACTCTGATAAAACAAGATAATCTGATGAGAAATGTTTCCTAAAGCAGAAAAATCTGAGAACCACTAGTTAGGCTTGACTACAAAGTCTCAATTTTCTCTCCATCTCATTGCTCCAGGAGAAACAACTTAGGTGATTTATTTTATTTATGAGATTTTAAATGTGTAATATTTCATGAAATAATTATTTCAAACTGCGTTTTGCCAAATCTCAAAGAACAGTTTGTGAAATACAATTATTGCTACTCAGACCTGGCTTGGATTTCCGTTGGCTAAGCACTTTGAAACAGTCAATCATGCTGGTCTTGAAAATGTGTTGCTGACTGGATGTGATCGAGCATTCTACCGCGCTGTTTCACACTGTACGGCGACAAGTTTATTACCATCTATATTAGCGCTCTACACTACATTTCATATTCCGGCATCATCATCATCTATATAGAAGCTTTAAACAACACTGCAACAGGCAATACAGGTAGCGTCCTTAAGCAAGACTTGTGACTAACCCTCCATTTAAAATGTCAGAGAGTAAAGCTCTTTCAACCACTATTGGTTTCCTTTGCATTTCATTACACACGGCTGTCAGTTCTGCTCTTGTCTCATCTGAAGTGCTCAAATGGGAACAGTTTTCGATCGCAGAATCTCTACACTGTGGGTTTTCCAAAGCACTAGACAGAGCTCTTCAACCAAAATCTCAAAGACGTACCGCTACCAAAACACAACACGCCGTGACTAATAACATTTTATAACTTCTGAAATTCTCAAGTACACTGCTGTACTGCATTTACCAAAAAGAAACTATCTTAAGCCCAAAGTATAGTCCGGCCCGCCACGGCCGAGTACTGCCGCATGACGTTTTCGTCATCAGGAAGGTCCGCGTTCGTCTGCTCACAGCCCAATTTTTGAGACCGCGTAAGAAGAAAATGTCAAATCGTCAAAGTCAACTAGGTGACCCTACTGCGCATGTGTCCATCTCGCTAAGAAGCTGTGGTGACGCGTTTGCGCGCGAGATGGACACGGCCCTTTACAGTCTCCTACATCTTAGGACTGTAAAATATATTGATATGATCAAAATATCACAATAATTCATATTGAAAGAGTTTACAATTACCGAATGACTTCAACACTTCAGAATATTTGTCACATTTTACTTTTTTCAGATACCATAGAAAGGCATGAACATTTTTGTTCATCCGTATGTGTGTGTGTGTGTGTTGTGCATGTGTTTTTACATGTACAAGATGATTAATGATCAGATAACCTGGAAAACATTCTATATATATTATTGGTTACACAGTTATCCATTTACAGTTGAAACTGATTTTATAAACATAAAGCTTCATCATTTTTCTTCAATATGGTGTATCCCTATGACATCTCGAGTCTTTAAAAATATCCCAGCTTCCCTGTATATGAAGTATGTCACCTGTACTGGTAAACTGTGAAATTTTCCTCCCCCTCGAAAATCTCACTGCTGTCTTAACAGTAAAACAGCTTTTCCAACACAGATTAAGAGCAGAGGAGAAACAGTCTTGTCCCGAACCATCCAACCCTGCAGCTCCGCTCACATATTAGACCGCCAACTCCACTTCCGTGAGGAGCGAGAGATAACGGCGCACATTTAGCGAACGTCGTTTCATGGCCATGAAACTGTTTCTAAATATAGCTCTGTTGTTTTGCGTTGCTCATGTTCTCATCATCTAATGAGTCTGAACTCGATTTCCCAAAAAGCGTCTTCTTCAACCTCAAAAAACACTTGCAAGATGTTCTTAATTTTTCGCAAAAGTAACACAATTATTTGATGTGTTGTTAAACTGGGCACCTCTCAGTTTATAAGAATGGTGGTGCAAGTAATCCCTGTATAGCTTTTTGCTCTGTTCAGACGGAAAGCTGAAATGTCAGCCTTCACATTTCTGATAGACCATACATTTCTAATCGAGACAAAGGCTACACCCACAATGTCCATCAAGAGACGCATGACTCTCAAACCTTGACGTAACAGAACTAAAATGTTTCATTATGTTTTTTTGCAGCTGGGAGCAATGAAAAAGTAATAGAAGGAGCAAAAAAGACGGATTACATTTTTATAATGAAGACACATATAAGGTTAACAATCTAACATTTAATCTCTAAATTAAAGTTCAAGGGAGGTGGTTTCTTATTTCTAAGCATAGAAATAAGTGAAAACATGTCAAATATGTTTCTTAATGTATGGTTATTTTATAAAACAAATATAATTATTTAGTTATGCCAAGCTGTAGAATTTGCTAGAAAGTGGACATTTTTGACAACATGGACACGCACAATGCAAAGTTTAATAATTTAAAGTTTGTTTAAGGCTATGTTCACTTGAAACATCGCCAGACCAAGTGAAGCGTGCCATAAGATCCAACCAAAACTTTTTCATAGCCACTAAAAGAAGTTTAAGGACCCTGGACTGCCCTCGAAAGAATATTAAGACAGAACCGGGCTGTGCAAGACAAGCACATTAGTCGTTGACTAAGATTGGTTTTCGATCGTAGCAGAGATTTGCCATTAACTTGATACTGTGCGATGTCCAAGATGAGAAAACCTTTGCACCAGGACACCGCACTACCACACGAGTCCAAAACAGCTTTGCAAAGTACATTAACTTAAATTTATTTCGAAGTGCTTCCATCCCAGGACTAAATAAAACACAGCAAGACGAACTACAGAAATGCCTCTCATCTCCAGCGTGTCACACGCTTTCTCGCCGTGGGTCTTTGTTCACATCATAACAGCTCGTACCATCGGCCATGAAACGCATCATTAATAAAAAGCAATAAAGTCGATGTGCGGGTCGCCGCCTCCCTGGCTGTGGATCAATATTGTTTCCACACATCAGTGCTGGTGACAGCGACTATATCCCTGATGGAAGTAATAGAGACAGGTGGAAGTGGGTGGGCTGTATGCGACTGTAACAGAACGACAAGGCCAAACGTATTTATCCCGGTCAAATTAATCAAGCGAGTTTGACGGAAATGGTCGAGATTCGAGAATCGTAAAAAGCTCATTACGAAGCGGGCCTGTGTGTTTCACTGCCATTCTGTTTGCGGGGTAATGCTGATACATCTCAAGTTCGTGCAATATTTCAGCTTTACAACATCTCATGACATTCAATCTTTATGACATCTAAAGTACTTCAAAACATTTCACCAACACTATTACTGTACCTGAAGCATTTTACAATATTTCATCTTTGCTAGATGAAGAACTTCACAGTAACCCAGCTTCTCTACAGCGAATGGATTTCTACATTTCATAAAGCCAAACATTACTACCATATTTTACTGAGCCAAACATATTCCTACAATATTTTACAATGGCAAATGTATTGATGCAATATTTTTGAAAAAAGTTTTGGTTTCTACAGTATTTTACAAATATTACTACCAACCAAACATGTTTTTACAATATTTTACAGTGTCAAATGTATTTCTACAGTACTTTGCAAAACCAAATAAACGTGTCCAATTTTACAAAGCTAAACATACACGCATATGTAACCAAGTCAAATTAATTCACTCTATAAAAAAATGAATCTTAACAAGCTGAGCCTGTGTGCGAGTTTCATCCTTGTGTTAATTCTAAGAAATGGGAACCGTGTCAGTCTGAATATTTTTTTCTGACTGTAAGAGATCGCAGTGTATTCATCTGGAGCGTTGTAACATAAATTTACAGCCTTTTTAAGTGCCAGCAAAAGTTCAATATGAAGAAGCATTTTGTGATTAATACAAGATATCGCATCAGACATCAGCGGTCAAATGCTACAGAATCAGCACTAACTTTAAAATTCTCACTCCAAAGTCTTGTAATGAGGTGAGAATTTAATGCTGTTCCTTTCCCAAATTGGTCACCGCCCAAACGTCCTGAGGAGCCGGGATCACAAACATCCCCCGGTGTGATAAATTGAAGCCATAAATGCTATAATTAATTTCAGCGCTTGCTGACCGTATGTTTAACGATCTGAAGTTAGTTAGTATTAAAGTCAGGTCCCCGCCATTGATCTTCAGAGCCTGAAGGCATGATGGAGGCTGTCACCAACATAACCAGCCTTAAGAACTATAATTATCAGACATTTTACTTCCTCTACCTCCTTTTCTATCTTCTCCATCCGTCCATTTTATCATTCTTTAACCATGACACACTTAGAGGAATAGTTCATAAGAATACAATAGAAAATTTATGTTAGCATTATTTACCCACATCGTACAAACATGCACACTGATGTTTTTCGGTGGAACACAAAAGATGCCAGGCAACAACAGCTCAAAGCTTTAAAATTACCAAAATAACACACAGAATTCAAAATTCACAGATTTCAGGCAGAAAAGTGAGAATTCAATGACACCGTCCTGCTGTTTTGAAGTCGCTAGGAAGATGCATTGAAAATCTGTAAATCTATATTCAGCAAGTTCCAAGGTTTTCTGTAATATCGTTTCGTATCAATTTCGAACCAATTCTTTTTGTTTTTCCGGGTTTTTACCTTTACTGTTCATGTGTCCTTTGTGACCAGAGATTCTTCCAGGAGTCTATCTGGAATAACACTTGTAGAAACATGATCCAAAAACTCATCCTGATGCTCAGAGTCCGTCAGCTTACTCTATTAGAAGAGAAAATGTCCTTGGTGTGAATACCAATGCATTGTTTAAAATCAAAGTCATGTTCAACGCATACATTTGCACATGCTGTGAACATATACGTAGATTACATACTTAAAGTATTTGTTCTAGTTACCGGCAGAAAATAAAAGTGCTCATAAAAATCTGATACATACACAGGCACAGCACACTTTTCTAAATCCTATTTTCTGTATCATGCACTTTCCAGGTCTCTTCCCCACAACACAATTATAACTTGCTCAATAGCTCACTAAGCCCCATTCATTAAAATGGAAATGAGGAGTTAGTCGACCCTCTAAGTGTGTACAGCTGCCTTTTATTGATCCAAACTGGAGTGTTTACCAAAGGGATGAAAAAGACGACAAATTTCCGTTTATTCTATAATTCACTGCGCTGCTCCATATCATGGGGAAGTGCAGTAAACATTCAGAGTTTCTGATCATTAAAGTTTGACTTATTCTGCAGCTCAATCTGGGTTTTTATTCTTTTCTCGCTCTATTTTTCTTGGGCCCTCTCAGAGGTAAAAGTGGGATCGTGTCATCTCTACCAGACCTGCTTTTAGGTTCACATTAACACTCGCTCATCAATATTTAATGCAGACTTTCCTCTCCCAATGCATCCTCCATTCTCATCCAATCTCCTTCTGACGAATGGAAGTATTTGGCTTCGACCAAATACCCCCACTTGCCATCTTGGCCACTTAAGAGCGTGTGCACGCGATGGGACGTCAGAGCGCAAGTCTGTCCCATGTCTCAAAAATGGCCAAGTGCAGTGCCCTTAACGCACATGAATCCCTAAACCGTAGTGTATCCCATCATGCATCATGTTCTAAATATAAATCATGAAACCTTTTGCGCTCGAGATGTCGTGGAAAGCCTTCCAGAGTAAGTTATACTAATACTTTTATCTTGATTTATTCTATGTTGGGCTAACGTGTGTTTTTCTTTCTTTTTATTTCAAACAAAACATTTCATTGGTGAAAACTCCAACCTGTGATGTATTTTAAAACTACTTTTATCACATAATTAGAAACACCACATTAATTAAGTGTTTGCTCTTGTGTCACATTGAAATGCTACATGCTCACTTGGCATCTTCACGCCCACTAGAACACTTGGGCCAAAAACATGAAATACATAATGAAAGTAGTCAAGGGGTCAAGTGCATTGACCGCAAGTGGGTTTTTTTTGGACGCAGCCTTTTTCTCCATTTAGTAACTTTAGTCAGGCTATAGACTGCACTATACCAAAAGCTATAATGCTGTGTGTATATGTAGTGTTAGAATTGTCATGACCAAAGAAATTCAGTTTTTCAAGCAATAAAAGAACAACAAAGTAAACAAATTACACACAATTAAAACAAATAAACAAGACACAACAAGATACGAATTAAACTAACCCAATAAGTGTGTTTCCTAACATTAGTCAATGCATCAGTTAACGTGAACAAATAATCAAGATACTTCTACAACATGTATTCATCTTAGTACAGTAATCTTAGTACAGTTAGCACGTTCTAATACATTTGTATACACTACAGATTAATACTTGAAAAAATACAGATATAATAATACATATTTATTACCCCATATTTTAAAATATATCCACTATTTCCCCGCCTGTCTGCATTCGCGTAACAAAACCAAAAAGTTTAACGTTAACGTAAACGTTACCTCAGTCCTCATCAAAACGGCCATTTTAACAGAATCGCGCGCATCTGCTTTTACCGCCAAAGATTTTCAAAGCCAAAACATCGTTGCCTGAACAGCGCGCGTGACGCGAATCGGTAGGCCTACTCACAGTAGCATTTACGATCGGTATTGTATAACATATTTGTATCGCCTAGATATTGAGAAGTTTACAAATTATGCGTAGGCTTGCATTTCCCACGTTTTACACCGCAAGCCCTTGACTTTAACGATAAACGCGAGGGAGCTACAAATCAACCGGAAGTAACGTCAACTACGTTGATTTCCAAGAAAGGTATCTTCTCATATATACTTTTATCGAAAGGAGTCTTTTCTAAACGTTGAAATAAGGCAAATTCTTTGCAAGTATTCTTGTTTGTTTTATGACGGGTGGCCTTTGTTTCCCTCGGTTCTCAAAACATCGCACACTTGCGCCACCGATGCTGGTGTAAACTTGTGTAAATACAACAATATCAACGAAATTAACAAAAAATATGAATTAAAAACCATGAGGTTATACAAACCCTTTGCAGTTGTTTTAACGTAATATAAAATATCACGTAATTATATTATAAAATCTAATTAATATTTATTTTAAAATAAATTTAATTTAAATAATATTAAAATAAAACTACTCAAATTAAAACATCAAATATTATCAAAAGATGAATGCAATCAATGTTGCTAAGAGTGCATGTAAGTATAAGGGCGAGAGAGAAACGGTGAGGTTTGTTGCTGTATGTGATTCCTATAAGCTAGATGGGTAATAATGAGTGGTCATTGCATCTCTAATGGCAAATCTGTGTTCCAGTCTCACTTCACTGGACTCCACAGCCGGCAGTAAAAAAATAACCCACAAGCTTGTCAAATTTGCACAGGCAGATGACAGGAGACGCACACATATTGCGTGTGAGAGATTGTGGGAAACGTTAAAGCCTTTAATAGCTGACCCAAAAAGCGCAGAAAATGAAATTCACTTCCGTATCTCATGCAGATCCGAGTTTCTGTTTGGATGCTGAGCTAAATGGCAGTTTCCAAGCTTAACAGGCAAACTGAGACTGCTAATGTGCAGAGCATTTGTTGAACAAATTTGTTTCGTGACGAACAAGCTGGAGCAAACACATATACATTGCACTGCTTGTGTAATTACAGTGAGTTGTGGCTGTAATCTTGCTTTATTGTTCAGGCTGATGTATAGAATTCATTAAGAGACAGAAACTAAAGCCCAGAAATCAAGGACAAAACTAAAACGCTTCCCAATAAACGCTGTTAAAACTGTTTGCCAGAGAAGCTGCCGTAAATCACATCATTTTCCTTCAACAGGTAGGCCATATCATTTACATTTACATTTATTCATTTGGCAGACGCTTTTATCCAAAGCGACTTACAAGTAGTTTTATACAGTGGCACATTACTGCAGAGCAATCAGGGGTAAGGTGCCTTGCTCAAGGGCCCTTCAGTCATGACCTGCTGGCACTGAGATTCAGTGTTATCAAATTATCCCATCTCTCTCTCTCTCTCTCTCTCTCTCTCTCTCTCTCTCTCGCTCTCTCGCTCTCTCTCTCTCTCTCTCTCGCTCTCTCGCTCTCTCTCTCTCTCTCTCTCTCTCTCTCTCTCTCTCTCTCTCTCTCTCCTCTCTCTCTCTCGCTCTCTCGCTCTCTCGCTCTCTCTCTCTCTCTCTCTCTCTCTCTCTCTCCTCATCTCTCTCTCTCTCTCTCTCGCTCTCTCGCTCTCTCGCTCTCTCTCTCTCTCTCTCTTCTCTCTCTCTCTCTCTCTCTCTCTCTCTCGCTCTCTCTCTCTCTCTCTCTCTCCTCTCTCTCTCTCTCTCTCTCTCTCTCTCTCTCTCTCTCTCTCTCTCTTTCTTCATCTCTCCTCTCTTCTCTCTCTCTCTCTCTTCTCTCTCTCTCTTTCTCACACCCCCAAACACACAAATATCCCCACGGACTATTTCGAGTCTAAAAGGAGCTTTGTATTTGTGATGTTTATGTGTGTGTGTTTATTAAAAATGTTAAAATAACGGTTCAAAACAATGTTTCAGGTAAAGCACCATGGATCTTGAAATAAATACCACGTATTACGGTAATTATAAAACTACTGTGGTATATAACAAAGTGCCACACTGATCTGATAAACTAACAACACTCTTCAGAGACTCAAATGAATGACTGATTTAATGATGTTCATGCAAAAAATACTCTATACATCACCTACAAAGAAATATCTAAAATAACATTTTGTAAAATACTTTTAGGTATTCAGTGATATTCAATGACAAATATATTTATAGTCATTACATCCCATCTTATATTTGCATTCTTTGCTGAGACCGGTCCTACCCAAACCCAAAAGAAGATGATTTTGCTGCCTACGTTTTGGTTTAAGTTATAGGAAGCTCACAGCTGTATAGGTTTTGAAAAACTGCCCTTGTTTTTACGATTTTATACTTCGGGCCTCACATTAGCTTTTTTTTAACTAAGCAATTCATAATTTGTACATCAAACCATATTAGCGCTTTTGGGCATTTTTTCCCTGAAATTATAAAGCTCATTTGTGAACCGTTTTACAAGCTCAATTTTAGGAGAATTGAAATAACAATTAATAATTTTCTCCCCAAATTTGAAGATTTAATGCTATGTCGTGTTGAGTTGCTTCAGATTAGATCCCACACTTGTGTTATACGTCGCGTTCACTCGTCGTGTGCCAAAGGTTGTGGGTTCAAAATCAAGCAACATTTTGATCTTTGAACTATACACCTTACATACCTTACATCGGTTATTTCGGTATTATTATAAGAACTGTAGAAATGTACTGCAAAAGCACTTCGCAAGAGCGGCTAAATGACTCCGTTGAGCACAACAGTGCGCCGCGGGTCTGCGCGCTCCGGTCACCCGTGCGCAGCGCTTCCATCTGTCAGACATTCAAGCGAACGTCAGTCTGGTAACTCTTTAAAAGCTTTATTTCCCACATGCATCCACATTAAACACATCCAGAGAACAGCTGTCCTCCTCCACAGCATCGGTGAGAAACGCGCAAAGCACATCCGCGAATGCAGCTATTCAGTTCATTACAGCACAGCTCGTTCATTTCGCGCGATCATAACTTGTAATGTAAGTTTGACATAAAGGTGATGTACATGCGGGTGGGCATGCAATCTGCAGCTTTTAAAAGATGTCGGGTCTTACCTACAGGAGACTGATCTCAACTGACTGATGGAGGGTCTCTCGTGTTCAGCTTGGTGAAGAGATGGGAGACAAACGCGCACAGAGAAGTGAATAGTCCCAATCTTTCCCTCTCTCTCACACACACACTCATTCTCTCTCTCTCTCCTCAGCATCACAATATGAGCGATCACATTCAACACACACGTTGCTCACTATTCATCTCATATTCCTCCAAATTTGTTTTCATAATATTTTTGACCACATAACCTGAGGAAATGTCTTTGGTGGATTTTTGACTACACATTTTCATCATTAACCATGGTTGATTTGTGTTAACCATTAATATTGGATTATATTTATTTGTAGTATTTGGATTGTTTCTATATACTGAACTAATACCCCAACCCTTGAACCCCCTTTCACATAAAACATATTTCACATTTTGCACGCTTACATAAGGCATTATTTATTATGGTTAGCCATTTTGCTCATGGGGGTCGTTAACTGCTGGATCATTTTAGGTTGTACAATTACTGTGCAGACATTTGTTGCCCACAATGTGCACAAGATTTGACACACTTCATTAGTTTTATATACAATTTTGTACCAAATTGGACCCTTAACAATAATACTGTATATTTAGTCATCAGTTGCCTGCAAAATCCAATACTGTAAATGATTCATAACAGCAAATTTAACACGATGAAGAATTCTCTGATTTATAGAGCCGTTAATATTTCTTATTCCATAGTCATTTTCTGTCGATGTAGCCCTTTCTTTGTTTTGTTAAAACTGAGATTTTAGTCTGTCATACAAGGATATTGCTTGGGACTTCGGGTGCTGTATATCCTGCACTTTAAAAAGTTTCAAGAACCTGTTTCAAATTCATAATAACCGTCATATAATCCCCATAAATATTCATAATAATGTGTGAAAAGTACAAAGTGGGTTTGCGCAGCGCTTACAAATGGGGTTCCACATAACCTGCAATGCATTGCTGTCAGCTCATTTCTCCGCTAGTGTAATTTCAGCAGGGATCCGACTCCAATCTGTTTATTTCTAATTTCATCGCATAAATAGAATAACAATGATGGGAGGATATTTGCCTCGCATGCAGCCCCAATAACTGGAGAAGATGAATGTGCAGCGTAGTATTTTCATACAGGAGAGTCTGTGTGCCTGCGTTCATTACAACGCCCCAGTTTAGCTGCTTCCCATTTTCTGCTGCTGATTCTTTCTCATTGTTACCAGGTGGCTTCCAGTGACAGGAACGTAGAAAAACTGCTGACAATAAGCCACGGCTCAAAGAAAATGAGAAAAAGGGGGACACACCAGCAGTATGGTGCTTTTTCGTGGTAGAGACGTAGGGGGCGAGGAAACCATGTTAGAAAGGAACGAGGTCCCCCGAGGGAAACATTCCAGCGAGTTCCTGTGCTTCAGATGATGGTTCATAAACTACCATCATCTACGAGGGCCTGGGGAACCAAAGCGGAAATAGTTCAGTGCCAAAAAATTTAAAATTGGAGAGAATTTCGGAGTAAGGGGTGAAATGGAGATTGATAGGCCGTGGCAAAGGAGACCTCCTGAGGAGGTGATGGGGGGTCACGGTGATGATGAGATGATGAAGGATGTCATGTGGAGTGTTTGTGTGCTGTCAAACTGCGTTGTGAGTTTGATTAAATAGCTGTGTAAAATGAGCACTCATTGATTTCATGCATATGTCACCCACACATGCACACACACACACACACACACACACACACACACACACACACACACACACACACACACACACACACACACACACACACATTTCCATACAGCAAGCACAGCCATCCAAGCATAACAAACCCATAGGGAATAAAACATTCTTTTCCGTTCTAATTTAAGAATCTCTCTCATTTGACGCTGCGTATTACACACCATTGCACACATCAACCGATTATCTCTGCATCGCAAGCCCTCGCCTTTTTTCCACTTCCGACTGAATAGACTTATTTGATCCACAATAAAACTGCACTCCCTTAAGCGCAGATTTGACAAATAACACACAGTGACACGACTTTCTAGCGTACAACATGCGGTAACATGCTGAAAGAGACATGCAGTCAATAACATATTCTAGGACAGGGAGTGGTTTTAGAAACGTATTACCTTCTCCCAATTGAGATTAATGTCGTTTTGTGTTCATAACTGGAGGCATGCCAACATGTGCCAGGTGCCTTATTGCTCACTTTATTGGTTGGTGGGTGCAAGCAGAGATGCCATGCTTAGATGCAAGCTCCAGAAATCAAAGAAAGACCTTACCAAATAGAAAATAGGCTGAAATTCTTTATGGCATATTTATTTATCTTAAGCTAGTTTTCTTCCTCCCATTACTACACAATATCTCTTTATGCCAACGGCAAGCTCCGCTAAAGCTCTGCTATGGGTTTTCTGGTCCCCTGTGTTTAGTTTTTGTAGTTTAAAGGAATAGTGGTTGATTCTAAGTGGAACTTTAATTTGATATTGTCTTATATAACCTACGTGCAACAAATGAAAATAGATTCCTTTTCTGGTTGAATTTGTGGGTTATGTAGACACATTTGCCTGTAATCCTCAACGACAAGGACCTGTTATATTTTTGCAAAACAATTCTGCCATCTAGTGACCCTTTGTTGAAAATAGAGCACAAAACCAACTGGCTTACATAGTCACAAACCTAAAATTGCCTTCCTCTGCAGGACAACATTACATCCCAGGTCTGGAAAACCACCGTATAGATGATGACTTTCAAACAAAATACTTTATCTTCACTAATCAAAAGCTGAAAGAGCTCTTCGGGCTCCCAAGATGATTTTAAACGTTTTATCAACTTCAAATAATATCATTAAAATAAATAATAAAAATAATAATTAATGTAATAATTAAAAGCTCTTCCAGAAACTACGATGTACAAATTACTTATTACATAAAATAAAAAATTATATACCAAATGATAATATGCAATAAAGTTATGATAACAAACCACACAAGTATAACAGAGAAATGTGTTTTGCGCTATTTTATGCTTTTAATTTGGATATTTATCACGCACACTTAAGTCACTTGCACTATTGTTTAGTCTAAATTATTATCTGTACATAGCCGCCTGTACATTAACGTTCCTAGTATATAGTCATCTGTATATATTGTTCAAAGGAACATACCTACTGTCATATTTTCATAGAACATACCTACTGTAAAGTATTTTCATAATCCATGCCCACTGTATAATATTTTCCCAATATAGTATTCTGTATTTGTTCACTGTATATCCTGCACATCTGGTTAGACCTAAACTACATGTCGTTACACTGTACTTGTATATGTGTAATGACAATAAGGTTGAATCTAATCTAATCATCTAATTTGTAATGGATATGCGCAGCTTTTACGCAGAATTGAGCTGTTCAAACATACGCTCTGACGCTGAAAGTAGAGCTCTGTGTTCTTGCGCGGTTCATGCGCAGTGTAGAGGCGCTCGAACGTACCAACAGCGGTCCGATTATCAAAGAACAGCCGTGCGCACAGTATTGTGTTGATCTGTGTCGAGCAAAATCACCTTTTAACGAATTATTCACCTCAATAAACCAACAATGATCGATAACCGAGTGACCAGAAGATGAGTCAAATCTGATCGCTGAAACAAAGAGGCGGAATTTCTCATTTTGACAGGTTAGTCAAGTCGAAGACATTCAAGCGACACTACGCAGCTAAAATAATCCAAAATACCCAAAAATACGTGATACTTGCTTCGCTTAATGTTTGAATATCTCACAATAAATGTCTCTCGTTTGACATTTTAATTCACATAAGAGCTCAGAGATCGTATTTCGTTGTGAAATGAAGGTGTTTCTCTGTGTTTTGGTCCGGGTGTTGTCATGTCCACAGGCCTTAGTCTGATCTGAGCACTGATCGGAACTGAACATCTCAAACCTTTTATCAGTCTCATTTCATAATTGTATGTGCTTAACGATGTTTGGAAACAATCGTTGAATGTTTAAATGAGTTGACCTTTGGCCCTGGGTTGAGTTGTTAAGGGATCTGGGTCTTAACTTCAGCTTCAAAACGGTCCTTATGAATGTCAACATTCAGCCTAATGTAATTGTTTAAATATTGATATCTATAAAATGATTTAGATTTGTTTTATTGTCCATAACTAGTAACCTAGTATCAGCACTTAATGTACTATTGCTCTTTTATGACATATCGCTTATTGCTCCCCGAACTATTTGGATAAAAGCGTCTGCTAAATGACTAAATGTAAATGTAGATAACGAATTATACAGTTTATACATTGGTTGTATCGTTTAACGTTAAATTGTAAATCTTCTAACATAGTTTACAGTTTTTTAGTTATTATGCAGAAAACAGCTTGTTGGTTTGACAATCCAGCTTATTAGTACTATGGATCAAATCTGATCTGGTATGTTCTGTATTATAAAATGTGTATAAATGGTTCAGCTGTAGTGGATTTGGTATATTTAGCTTGTGATTTCTGTCTTTGGCTTCTCATTGTGGCTTGTTATTATAATGATAATGTTACAGTAGCCGAGAGAGTTGCGAGACATATCGAAATGATCAAAATTTAGCAAGTGTCCAAATTTTAAAGGTTTGCAATAACAAAGGTTTTATTTCTAAAACTTCCAGTTGTGTAGTCAAAGAAGAAAGACTGGCGAGAAAGGGAGTGTTAAGCCTTTTCACAAAGGAACGTGAAATATATTCGTATTTTTGTATAAGTTATTACATATTGTTTTTCTTGCAGCGCTACTTGTTCCACTTCTCTTTTTTTATAACTATGTGTTTTGAAATATTAACCGATACAGTGTTGTGGTAGGGTGGTTAAATATTATTCATGGATAATATGATGAAATGGAGACTAGTATTAGGCGGACTAGAGCTGTATGCAATCGTACCAAGAAACAATGAACAAAGAACTTAAGCTGCTGTTTACACGTGACTTTTTCTTGGCTAAACAGTGTCCTGTTTGTTACATCTGCATATGTATTGATGTCACTGTGTTTTCTGAGCGAGCGTGATGCACATATTCTCATTCTTTGTGTTAAACCGTTGTATTTTTGTTTTCTTCACAGTATGGCTAGCTGTGGCGAGGTCAATCTCTCTGTGGACTCCCTGACTTCTGGAAAGAAGGTGAGTGGAGAGTCTGTGATGGATGGAACTCCTTCCTCTTCATCTCCGTCGCTGCCTGTTCCTGAATGCGCCATCTGCCTGCAGAGTTGCGTCCACCCCGTACGTCTGCCATGCCGCCATATTTTCTGCTTCCTGTGCGTCAAGGGAGCCTCGTGGCACAGCAAGCGATGTGCACTCTGTAGGCAGGAAGTCCCAGAAGACTTCCTGGAACGGCCCACTTTGCTTTCTCCTGAAGAGCTGAAGGCTTCGGCGTCAGGGGGGCGTGGGACGGGCACCAGTGGACACGCTTGGTACTACGAAGGACGCAATGGCTGGTGGCAGTACGACGAGCGGACGAGCCGAGAGCTGGAGGATGCGTTTAACAAAGGCAAGAAAAACGCAGAGATGCTAATCGCGGGTTTCCTGTACGTTGCCGACCTGGAGAACATGGTGCAGTACAGGAGGAACGAACATGGACGCAGACGTAGGATGAAAAGAGATGTGGTGGATATTCCTAAGAAAGGTGTTGCTGGACTTAGACTGGATCCAGATCCTAACCCCACGGTGGGGGCAGGCACAGGAACAGTGCCCATAGGAGCGGATTTAAGTGTGGACGGAGCTGCTGTTGAACGAGAAAGCTCGGCAGATGGAGCGGACACTGGGGTCAATGGAGGGCGTTCTCAAGGCATCTTTACTGCCGCTCCCGTAAGGCCGCCCACTGTCTTGGGTGGTCACCTGACGAGCCCCACTTCCTCAAGTGGCATTCAGCTCGTTCAAGCGTTGGCTCAACTCAATATCAACCCTGCTGAGCCTGAACCGGAGGAGGAAGATGCTGATGAAGAAGACTATTCTCCTGCTCCGGACGCCTCAGGGTATGACTCGGAGTCCGGCACGAGTGATGATGAGGGTGAGCGCGCTGAGGACGAAGGTGCAGGTGAGCGCGCGGAGGCCTCCCGGGGAAGGCATAGACTGCAGCAGTTGGACAGACCGGCCCCAGGTGGTGGGCCTGCACCAAGCAGCGACCGCTCTGGGTGCCCCGACGGTCAATGCACTGTCACCAAGGTCTGACCGCAGCACAACTACAGGACTCCTACCCAACCACCACAACCGTTGGGGATTTCTTACCAAGCTCTGAAATGCAAAAAAGTATGGATGAACCATTCAAAGAAACACAGACTGGGGAATGGGTGGGGACTGGGGTCAGATGGTTTTAGTGTAAGGATAGTGGTTGTCTTTTTCTCTCGTTCTTAGACGGCTGTACCAGGGCTGTACTCTTTAAATGAAAATTAGAGGCAAAACTACAATAAAACGTGCTTATCACATCGAGAACCCTGTGAATTCAGACATGCATCTTTAGAGATCATTGAAACACAATATATATCATCCGGTGTACCGTGTTTTTGATAAGAAATTAGGTTTGCCAAACTGGACCTGTGATTTCACCCTAAAATCACATGGAAAAAGATTTTGCTTAAAGAAAATGTTGCTGCTTATTGAGAGAATTAAAGTGACTGGTTTGATGGGAATTCAGCACATTTTACAGACAAATTCTCATTACTGGGGGTAAACATTTAACTGGGGCTGTTTTAACTCCATTTTGTCATTGCTGATTCTTTTTAGATTCTTATCACTTAATTGTTTAAAATGTTCATTTTAAAAATGCTTATTTTTAAACAGTGGAACATTTAATTAATCCTGTACAAGTTGAGTTTTCAATTTAAATAATGTTTAAGTGGTTTTTTCATTACATTACAAAAATAATGATAGAGGTTTAGGGATATTAACAATTGTGATAACACTAGGCTTCATTTTCATTAAGAAAAATATCATTTCTTATTTTCATCCTTTTGATTTTGGGGTGAAATACAACTGTGACTTCGTATTATGGTTTCCATTTCATTATGTCTAGCATGACTCAACAGCATCATCTGTGAATATAAAGACATCGATTAAAAAGAACTCATGAACTTAACATCTCATAAGAAATGCCATATTTCAGTCTATAGTTTTTTATCATTCGAAGGCATGCCGTCACAAAAAAATATTTCGATAGGAAAACCGTGCAGATTAGATGTTAAATAGTTTTCTGATTGTATAGAAAAATTATATTTAGTTTTCCACGTTTAGCACTTCAATGGAAATGGAAACCATCTGAAGCTTCTGCGGAGGTGTCTAGATGTTTTTCTTGTGTGTGTGTGTGTGTGTGTGTGTTAAATAACAAGCATTCGATTTCAGCATTTCAACTGCAAAACTAAACGAAATGAGCATTTATTGTAGTTTTGCCAGAAAAAGACCCTCCGTAATTTTACATTTACTAGTGTTAAATGAGTATTCATTTTAAGCAACTTATTTTTCTTCCTGTCTCATCTTGGTGTGCTTCTCTTTTTCATGGATTTGCATGTGTTGATGCGAGCGAGCGAGAAGCCCTGGACTACGACCCTTTCTTTTATCCGACTAAGCAAATTGTTTTCAAGAATAGGCGTCACATTTGAAGTTTCTGTCTGAAACAGTCTTTTTGCGCAAGTATGTAAGCACAGAGCACACGACCAGTGCACATATCGTGCTGTTACATTTCAGTCTCTGTGCTTCTTGGATCACATACTTGCGTGAAGTTTGCTTTTTGTCTTTATTTTCAACTCTGCTAATTTTCATCGTCATTTCTTTGTTGTCAACAAAGCGAACGGGAAACCTAAAGTTGAAATTAACTTCTATTTGGTGTACTATTTTTGTTTGTTACGAGGATTATCTGAAAAATAAAGTGTTGTCTGTTATTTGTCAGTGTTTAAACTTTTCTGATGTCTGAATTACAAAACATTAAGTTAGTAGTATGTTGATTTACCTTTTAATATTGTGTGTTTGACTTGTAAGGAACGGTGTAACAACGCTCACATTCATATCAATGTACAGCAGTTTGTGTAAAGACAAGTTTGTATATTTATCAGTCAGTTCTGCTAATAGCGCATGACAATGTCAGAAAGCTTTTAAACTTTAACAAATTAAACTCTAAAGTTCTGGTTTGTTGTCAATGTCACTTTTCCAGTGAATCTGTTGACTTCCAGAAATCTCATAAAGCCTGCAGCGTGTGATTTTTAGTCAAACTCCTGCCGTTGGTGGTTTTGTGATTCACATCCGATTAGTCTGTGGCCATCCCAGGTCCGCATAAAGCGAATGCAAACCTTATTTTATAATTATTGCAGTATATTGTGATTTCTTTGTGACAGAACTGTTGTGGAGGTTCTCAACTTCTTGCAGGCCAAACATTTACAAGAAGCAAATAAAAACTTGATTATTCAGGTATGTTTGATGATGGTTGGAGCTAAATGCTGAACAATGTCTTTTATATTTGGTCTATATGGCCATAAACCTGTTAGTCATCTCTTATGGATGAAGAAAGTTTCCGGGCAAAGATTCACTGCAAGAAGCATTGATGTTAGCTATGAAGTTTTTTAAGGCCAGTTATATTATGTTCAAAAGAATTAATATAAAAATGCGGTTACGCTTAAGTCTGTACTAGATTTACTTGAAGTGAATAAAAAGTTTCAGGCTTTGAACTTTAGAAATTTGGCACAGTCGAATGTTGTTCTTGGAAAGTGTGTTTGAAGCGAAGTATTTTCCTTTAATGTATTTTAAATTGAAGCAGACGTAGGGTAGAGTTTGTTCCTTTTTCATTTTTTACGGCCTTACACTGTGTTTACGCCGGAAGCGACAGGCGCGGCGCGACTTGACAACCTGTTTGTTCTTCCAGTGTAGATATACAGTGTGGGCAAAATGTGACACAATGGGTTCTAATATATTTCTAATTTCTTTTGTCGTGTCACGTCGCACAGATCGCTTCCGGTGTAGCCGTTCAATTAGTTCAGAATTGCAAACCATAACTTGCCTAGAGAGATTTTTATTATTATAAAAATACTAAATATTTTAAATGTGTTGTTAATATATATGAATCTGGTAAATTTACATTAATATGAACTTATTTTGAGTATAACATTTGAGCAAACCAGTCCAAGTTCTTCTCCGTAGACAGATGTAATTGAACATCATGTTATTTGCATGTTTGTCTGCACAGGACTGACTAATATAGTGATACAGAATATAACTTCAAGTGGTTGTTGGGTGTATTAAGTTAAGGATTTCTGGTCTGTAGACAGTATGGAGTCTGAGGTTGACGACCCCGTTCGACTTCCTCTTGTATTCCGAACAGACATCCATCAGAACATCTCAATCTGCGGGGTGTGGGTTCATGGACATACGGTAGCATCTCACTCCTCGAAATAGCCATGGAAATGTTTGTATAGCCGCCGTTCACCTTCCTAGCTTCAACCAAACTTGGTGACCTGATATTTCAGGACATACGGACTTACTTTGTAGATCGAATATGTTTTTATTGTATGCTTGTGTATTTAGGGACGTTGACACGGTTCGGCTGACGGTATGTCGACACTGTGGCCAAGATGATCTCATTCTGTAACGCTCTGCAATAATGTAAGAGTAATCATTTATATCTTTCATATGACACCTCTCTCTTTCTCTCCGACGGTGATATCTCGGCTCGCTTTCTTCAGCGCTCTAGTCATGGCGCCGGCAAGTATGCACGCGTCATTCCCCCGGATCAGATCACAGCTTGTCTTCTAACTAGTCAACGATTCTACATTATCCTGCTCGTGAAAATAAGGTCACGGCTCTGTGCTTTTGAAATGATGCAGTTTGCACAGGTAAATGGGGTGGAATGTGATCTTGGGAGGTCTTGTCGAATTCAGACAGATGCTAGAGAAGTTTTAAACCCCATGTTTGCAGTAAGTTTGAGACTGTGATGTGTAACGCTGGCTGTGGGTGAACGGGGACCGTATGGAGATCAGGTGATAATCTGTGTGACAGCAGCTGCTGGTGAACCTCACATTCTCACGTCTCAGATTATGTGCGAGTGTGTTTTTTCTCACTCTTTTGAGCTCCTCTGTTCCTCGCTGTATCTTTAGGCACTCGCCGGCTGTTTGCTGCAATACAGATATCGTAGTTTTAATCCGAGATGTCTATTTAAAATCTTTTGATTATTAAATCTGATGACATGTATGTAGTTAGAACCGATTCTTCATCCGTATTTTTGATAAGACTAAAAGGACAGTTCACCTAAAATTAACATTTTCATCATTTCATGTCCTTTCAAACTTTCTGCAGAATAAGATATTTTGAAGAATCTTGGTAACCAAAAGTTGAGCCCTATTGACCTCCATTGTGTAAACAAAACCACAGAGGCATCTCTCAAAATATCTTATTTTGTGTTCCACAGATGAAACATGGGGTTGAATAAATTGACAGAATAATTTTTTCTATTCCATTAATGAACATGAGTTTAAACGGCTTGCGTTTGTTAAAAGGCTTTCTTTTAATGTTTGTGTACAAGTTAATATATTTATGTATACATATTTGCATATATACCAAGCTCTGCGTGGTATAAACGCATTACTCATCATTTCATTTCTCCTGCAGGGTTCAAAGATGGCACTGAAATCTAATTAGATTTAAATAATTATAAAATATACCCAAAAAAGTTTTGCATCCACTAAATTCAGTTCCATCCTAGAGATGAAGTGTGACACACCCTTATTCTGAATCGACATGGCAACAGGCGATAGTCTTAACCTATCAGAGCCTGTCATTCCAATAATCCTGAACGGAGCTATATCTGTTGAGATGGACTGAGGGTGGCGAGGTTCTCTTTTAACCTCTCTGCGGTGAAGTGCTAAATGAAAGCGTCTGGAACGTCTGTCATTGGAAGTGTACAGAGATTTTCTAGCCGCCCATCATCTAGCTCAAGTTAAGGCCCGAGGGTTTTGATATGGGCGATGGCACACGTTTACCTGCTAAAATGGTCTTTACGTGCTTTGTGTGGATATTTTGATTTGAATGATCCAGTTTTAATACAAGATACTTTTGACGGCCATCATTTACCGCCGAAGGTCGTTTGGAAAAGAAAAGGCGAGAGATTGAGTTCACAGTAAAAAAGAGTTTAATGATTTATTCAGTTTCTATTGGCTTGTGATGCTAATGGTTGCATGATGCCCGGCGGAATATTAGAAAGGATGCAACAAAATCTACAAACTAGATAATTATATTAGTATTACATAGCATTTTTGTGAAAAAACCTCTGACTGTATGTCAAAAAGGACTGATCTGTGTTTAACGTCAATGAACACAGTTTTGAAAATAACGAAAAATTTGATATTTCATAGCCTGTGTACATCACTTGTAGGTGCATCAACGTTCTTCGAAATATCTTCCTTTGTGCTCTGCAGATGAACTAAACTCATAAAGGAATGGAATGACATGAGTTTGTTAATGATGACAGGATTTTCATGTTTAGGTGAACTATCCCTTTAAGATATGACTACATATTTAAAGGTTGAAAATGATTCATTGCCTTCACCACATTGACAAGCTCTTGGCTTTGAGATCGCTTTTCTTTGACAAGGTATAGTGACGAGAATGTATGTATGATCAGCACAACAGCAATTCATCACTGTCCTGTTGTCCTATTGACACAAATAGTCAGAGAGATTATGGTCTGCAAGACACACATTAGCTTCCTAAAGTCCATGTAGTGCCAAGTTATGCACAAAGGGGTTAACCAACTGTCTCTCATTTCAACCTGTCGTCTCCTTGTGTCCAAAATACATCAAAACGCCGTCTAACTCCCGGCTGTCAATCAAACATCACGCTGTCCCCATCAGAATATTTCTCTTCATACCAGAACAGCAGGCCACTCGTTTCTGATTTAGTGTAAAGTTCCTTGCACAGGACCTTTCTCTATTTTGGATAACAGGGCAGACCTCCGTTATCAACACCCTCTTCGGAGGTTGTGCGGCATCTTCACAAGTGAGTCGTAATGGTCATTGTCACTTGACTTTTTTCCACCCCTCCTCTGACCCTTGGGATAAAACGGGTGATATTTTTATGTAAACGCCCTCTGTTGTAATTGGATGACTTCTGAAATGTCACACATACCGCAGGCGCAGGTGGATTTCTGGGACCGGGCTTGTCTCACAAAATCACAATCATTTTATAATGTTGTATAACAGCTTCAGGAAATGAGAACGTGGAGATTTGCAGTCATTCGATGGTGGATGTGGGTGTAATTTAATGTGCGAGACGGATGTTTTTGCTGATGCTCGCCTTCGCATTTTCCTAGATGTCAACATGCAAGCAATGCAAATGTACTTTACTTTTGTGAAACATCCTCGCGGGTTGAAAGAAATAAAGCGTGTGTGTGTGAGAGAGAGACGGTAGACAGTGGTAAACCTATTGATTTTTACACAAAAAATATATTTTTATAAATGAGCAAACTGTATATTTTATTTGTATATAATCTTTCTGCATTTTAACCTTTTCAAACGGCATTATTTTGTTTGTTTAATAATTTGTTTCTATCGTGGGGAACACAGGCCAGTGCCCACAATGTACTAAGTGGATCAGACTTTTACCATCTTTGCGGGGACATGTATTATGTTTTACTCAGTGTTGTGTCTCTCTGTTTTATTGGGCGTCTATTTCAGTCCAGAGGAGTGTCTGCCGTGTGTGTGTTTGACTGTAAAACTCAGATCAGATGGGTATAGTGTAGTAGCAACGTGATTTAAACATGTGCCACGCCACAGTCACGCTACCGTACACCTAAGCATGTCCGAGTCATTTTAATCTCTCATTATTATGCCCAAACACAGAAAGCTCTTGACATGTTATTATAAGCTGTAATGGTGATTAAAGTTCCTCTGGAGATCCATGCTTAATGGCTATAATCATGTCTTCTGAGACATTCAATAGGAAAATATGACTCGAGCTGATCTACAATCAGTTTTTCTAACAACACTTAGTTATCTAGACAGAAAAGGGAGTTTTAAAACGTATGAAATGTTCTTTGCGATACATAATAAATATAAAAGCAAATGTCATATGTGAACAAAGAGAGCTAGATGTTTTCTCGATTTATTCTTCTGTTGTCAAGGTGATTTCTTTTTTTTTTGAGGATCCCTCAAGTTCACAAAGGTGTTTTAGCACAGCTCAGGTGTGAGAGAGGGAGATTTACCTACAGTATGCAGATGATCCAGTAGTGGGTGAGAACAGGTAACGTGCACATGTTTTTATTTGCAATAAATGCCTTTTCTTTTAAATGATGTTGTCTATTTTTCAGGATTTTCTAATCTAAAATTTCTGTTGTTTGTCTCTTAGCGTTTTGCCCCTTTGCGACTGCTGTTTGTTTAGGAAGCCGAAAAAGATTACTCTGTCATTATTTATTCTCCCTAATGCATTCCAAATGTACGATTTGCTTACGTTCCATTTATCATTAAAGTCCCAGTGAAATGAAAAAATTATAATTCCTATTTTTTCAGCTTTTATTGCAAATAGCTTACTAATGTCTTTCTCTTCTAAAAATTAATGTGCCCTCGTAATCTTCAGTAAAATCTGAAAATGCACTTCCGTCCTGTAGTGGCTATCCATTTTAAATTACATAAATTAGACAGCTTGGGCGGGGCATCTGTTAACTCCTCCCCTTCCAACGTCAGTCTGCTCCCAGTTCCATTTAAAACTGCAAAGGTTGTTTTTATACATTCAGTCAAATCGCAGGGAAAAAACAAGCCATGCCCACAATTTTTTTTCTCATTTGGAATTCCCGTTTCACTTAAACACAATCGTAACTTCCGGTTCACGGGGACTTTAAAGAAATTCAAATTACTCCAGTTCGTTAATAAACGTCTTCTGAAGCGACGCAATATATGCGTGTTAGACATCGTGAAACTGACAGAAATTAAAACCTTAGCTTAGTGGTTAGAGCATGACGCTAGCAACGCCAAGGTCATGAGTTGGAATTGCACATACTCAGAAACAAATCTGTTGTATAATACAATGTAA
Source organism: Barbatula barbatula (assembly GCF_947034865.1). Classification (NCBI taxonomy): domain Eukaryota; kingdom Metazoa; phylum Chordata; class Actinopteri; order Cypriniformes; family Nemacheilidae; genus Barbatula; species Barbatula barbatula. The sequence continues at coordinate 1,565,473 of NC_136780.1, read as the reverse complement.
GTCACTCTGGGTAAAAGCGTCTGCCAAATGCGTAAATGCAAATGTAAAACAATCTGAGCACTAACTTCAAATGTGGTGACGTGTCAACTTAAAATCTCATTGATTCTTGCTATCGCCATATTCGAAGTTAGCACACGAACATGCTTGTTTTGGTTTACATTTTACATTTAGTCATTTAGCAGACGCTTTTATCCAAAGCGACTTACAAAGAGTTTGGGGAGCAATAAGCGATATCTCATAAAAGAGCAATAATACATTAGGTGCTAATACAAAGTTACTAGTCTTAGCAAAAGCTAGACCACTACCTGTTGAGAGAAGAGGGTTAGTGTACTTTTTTGTTTTTTTCATTTGTTCATTTGGTTAAATATGCACAAAGGATTAGCAATATATTTTAATGTTATTACAATATTTAAAGGAAATCATATAATCTGGCTGAGTAAATTATGAGAGAACTTTAACATTTTGGAGTGAACTACTGCACATAACTAAAGAAGCAGCAAAGCTTTTTATTATCCATCTGTACACAGTGTAGTGAGAAGCATCATAAAAATACTACTCACAGTGTGGCAAAGACTTTATTTGTCATAGGGCGAGACAGTACGAGAGGACATCACAAGACCCCTCCCTTCTCTGCATTTATGTCTTCCAGTGACACGTCTAAGATTTCTGGCACCAAAACAACGTCACGATTCCTATTTCAAGCACAGGTGCAACATTTCAGCGGCGAGTCGGGTGACCAAGAGAGCAGGGTGGGAGAGAGAGAGAGGGATGCTGGCTAAGAGCAGGTTACATTAGTTCTCTCTAGATTGGCACTGCTTTTAACATGAGGCAAGAGCCATGTTAATACTGCTTAACAAGGAGATAATTAAAGATGACATGTTTTACTGTTTTAGCATGACACAAGAAGAGTTTGGGCAGTTTTGATTAAATGTTAAAAATGATACAGCAAGTACTATGGTAATATTACATATATAACATATATTAATAGTACACTCTAAAATATGTTGTTATTTCAACCCATCGTTGGATCTGAAATGGACAAATCCAATTGCTGGGTTAAATGAACCCAACAATTTTTTAACTTGACCCAACATCAACCCAACAATTTTAGATCCCAGTGGTTGGGTTTGTCCATTTTTGACACAACGTAGTATTGAAACAACCCAACATATTTTAGTGTACCGTCACATTCTGATGAAAGTAGATTTGATTTGTATGTTTTCTGAAGATGATGTCACTCATAGTTGAGTCAACTATGGACAAACCCAAACCATCAGATTTGATGATCCTCGAATTTCCTTAGTTCAGTTGAATCCAAACAGTTGAGTTTGTCCATATTTGACTCAAACAACCCAACAGCTTTTAGAGCGCAGCATGCAACTCTTCAGAAAAAAATATTATTAGTGACGAACTCCTTGGCAAACATCACTAAACACGCAAACACTAAAGCATACAGAGATGCGTCAAAGCACTTACACGTTTATTATCCAGAGGAAAAGAAGAGAGCACAGAAAGCATCACATTATTGTCAGGATCAAATCACAACGCTAAACAAACATTCCAAAAGCATTTCTTCATTATTATGAAGAAAATAAAGATAAAATGTACTCCTCACAGATGTTAAAGGATTGGTTTCATTCATTTGGCGATTTTTCTAAAGAGGTACAGCCCAGGTGCCATCAGATGGCTTATATTATGACCTCCGCACTTCAGTTTTATGCACTACTGAAATTAATGAATGATTTGACATCAAAACATCTGCACACGGGTTATTCATAATGCATAAGGCTCGATACATTTTACATGTATGGCATTTCGTTTGGCATTCATGCTTGCATGGTGCCACGTGTGGCACGCAAAAACAGCACTGTATACAAAGCACTCAGTGAGAATAGAAAAGAACAGGGATGAAAACAATACAAAAGTGATGAGAATGACAGAAAGAAAGGCGATGATGAGTTCATAGGCACAAAAGTTCACCAGGTCACAGATTGTCCACTGTTATTACTTTCCAGAACACCGAGCGGAGAGACGTTTTGAGAATACCAAAGGCCATTCTGATCGACCCCAATGAAGAAGTTAAAAAAAGAAAGCAGATTGCGTTTTGTTGAAGGTCAAAAGTTTGTCTTTGCAATATGGTAAAAGCGTCCATAAGAGTTGTTTTTGAGTGTCCTGGTCACATGATGACTGTTTCTGTGTGCAGCAAATAGGAATTCAGGAACTGTCTGCCTTTTACTTTTGGACTCGGTGGGCAGGATTTGGGCGAAGGAGTAGGTGTCGCCCATCTGGTGGGACGGCGTTGATTGGCTGGTCGTGCGGGTCGGGAAAAACTGGTTCTGCGGGGGGCAGGAGATGACTCACGGCTGACCTAAAAGAAATAATATTTACGTAAACATCTGTGTAAATAATACCCTAGTGAATATGATAAATACTTAATAGGCGTTCATCACCTGTTTGATGTCCAGTTGCTGGGTGAATGTGGCTCTCTGACTTTTGTTGTTCTCTATCTCCATCATATCCAGAAGTTGTTCCAGATTGTCACTTCCCCATCTCGTATCTGCTCCGTTCCCTGCTTGCACCTTGTCATATTGTTGAGTCCCTGCTCCCAGAATCCTCTCCACCATTCGGTAGTCAGAGAACAGATCCTCAGAGACCATTTTGTGCGCTTTAGACTCCGAAGCCTTCTTGTGGGAAGAGCTTGGGTTAGAGGCATCGTTGAGAAGCACGTGTCTGGAGATAACAGCTGCCCGTGGCTCCTGGCCGGGCTCCAATTCTGCGTCACAGTCTGTAAGGCATCTCTGGACGGGCATGCGTGGGGATGCCCGGCCGACGCTCAACTTGCGGTGGCAGATGGGAGTGCTTGCGAGGCGTTCGGTGGGGATGACGGTGGTCACGACGCCGTCCTCGATCAGGGTCTTCCCCTCGTTCTCCTGCAGCATAGCACCAAACTTACGCAACACAGACGGGCTGCCAGACTTCCTGTCTACCAGGAGGCACTTCCTGTCTGGTTGCCGCTGTGAATCGTGGTGGACGGAGCGAGGTGGCACGGGTGGAGCGTCTTTTTGTTTATTGGCAAAGTTTTCAAGTGGAAGATTTCTTCCTGAAATCGAATCTTTTCGGGTTACGTGATGGGCCTGGGACTCCTCCACGTTTACTTTCTTGTTTTTCTTGTTTTCAATGTCTTCAAAAGTCCTGAAGAAGATGCACACGTCATTCAATTTTCCTTTCACACATGCATAATGACAGTATGAGCTATCGGTCTGATTTAATCCAGATGCTTTACCTGTTTATCGCAGAACTTGTCTTAATATTCTCTGAATAGCTGTGCACACCTGGATGCGTCTTTGGGTTCTGAAGGTAAAACAGATTATGGTGTATTTATTTATTTCTTTACCAAGTGGTGAAACTGATCGCGAATCTAAGAAATACTCACTGCATTTGAAAGTCCGAGGTTCCTTTGGATGTTTCCGAACTGTGGCCCCTGTTGAAGGTATCCGTTCAGGATATCCAGCGTTGCCTCCTGTCTTTTGATATCATGACAACTGGCAGGATAATGACCGGCGTTGCTAAGTTGATTAAGTTTGGAGCCGTTGGAATAATCATTAGGGTGTTGAAACCCGAAGCTTCGTTTGACCGCCACATCGCTACATTGATACATGGGGCGGATGTTGTCGGGGTGAGCAGAAGGTCCGTGATGATAACCATTAGCCCGCTGACTGTACTCAGAGCTGACAGGGACCAATGTAATGTCCAAGTTTTTATTGGTTGTGATGGCTTCTCTTCGTGCCTTGACCTCATTAAACAACTGAAATGCAATACAAACAGATAAATATCATTAACGGTAGCAAAGTATGATTGCTTTCTCTTGCATAAATGTGCATGAAAAAGCAAAACAAATGCACGAGCCAGCAAATGGCACTGGAGAAGTTATGCAACTTGTGCATAAATAAACCATGTGAGGTTTCTCTATTAAAAGGAGTCAGAGGGAGCAGGCTGTGCTTGTTGATTTGTGGCGTGAGAGTTGGTGTTTATGTTTGGGTCTTAATTAGCTTGTAAACATCTGCCAAAGACACAGGTGGAGACGGAAGGCCAAGTACTTATTGAAAAGAACCCAGACAAATTTGGAAGCAGGGGGTCAATATTTGTTCAGCCAATCACAGCCCGAGGTAAGAGTGACCACCATCCATCACAACAACACATGTTGTTATAAATAGTAGGTAAATTGGATGGTGTTTATATAATTTAAAGTACGGATTGATTAAGTCTCTGATGGATGTTTTTCTCACCTCTTCGATCTTCTTCTGCATTTCCTGTAGTTGATCCTCCCATTCCTGCATCTCGGAGTCAAAACTGTCCAGCAGGTCGACTCTGTCTCCACCCCACACGTGACTTCCAGGCTCCAGCCCACAGTGCAGATCCAGTGCTGCCATTCTGCTCTTCTTCTTTACTTCCTGTTCCAGGTGAAAGGTCACAGGAGCGACCACACGTCTGTAAGCACGAAAAAAAAAACGAGGTTTAAGGAAATAAGTTACTGTAACAATGTCCACTGTGTCCATCTTTGGGTTAAAGGTCTAATGTGTCATTGATTGACAATTTCCCATGACGCTTAGCAGGAAACAAAATCCCGGCTATTCATTGAGGCCACCTGCCTGTGAGTCTTCAACAATTTCTACAGTACATGCGTTCCATATTCGTCAAACCTTCCTTGGTGTTTCAAAACTGTCAGCACCTCGAACCAAAAGTTGTTCTGTTCAGGATTCTCATCATCTTACTTATTTGTAAACTTATTTTATCCAAAGTGACTTTGAAGTTATACGTTTGAAGTGTGATTCCAGACACAATTCTTGGAGAGCTCTACTAATTGAGCAATAGTAATATTTCCCATGAAGTAGCCTGAAGTATCTCGATCTAGGACACGGCGTTAAAAGGTTGGCCAACTTTTATAAGATTTGACCGTTGAGGTACATCCCCCAACACTTCTATGTCTGTGCTGGCCATGAGGGCAAAAGTTCCATGCAAGTGCAGCACCTTTGGCCCTCTAGGATAAGCTCAGAATAGGCGGCACATCCTTTCCACAGCGACGTCACAAGGCCTTTCTGTAACGCCGCTTTGATTTACGGCAGGAATTTTCTCCCATCAGGGAACATGACACCCAGAACACAAGGAACATTAATTTGAACTTTCCAGAATGTACCGCCGTGTGACGTAAGAACGAGGAGATATTTATACCCTCTGTAACTGTGCATCTTAAATGAAAAGACTTGGAGAGATGCAGTTATACCATGTAAATTTGTCAAAATTATTCTGTTTTCTGTGATTTCTTATTTCAGTTTTTTTGTGTGGCTGTGATATGTTTTCGTGTAACTCGTATCTCTATACTGTAAACAGTAAACAATGTAATGCTGTGTAAAGCACTATATAAATACACGTGAATAACAACCACACAAAATATTTGCATATTGCACGCTTCGTGTTTATTTCTTCAAGTATTTTATATAAACTGATTTGTTTAAATAAATCTATTTACATGCACACACCACAGAATATTCACAATTTTACACTCCGTTGTCGATCACGGTGTATGTCGTCAACATGCTACATCTCTTCTCAGAATAAAACACATTTATTTTCTTTAGACATGCGCAGCAAGCCAAACCATGACCATTCTTCCTTAATTAAAACGTTTTTTGTTAAAGAATTTTCTAAATTTCTCAAAACTCACCAGTTACGAGTTATTTCCTCCGGTAGCTTCCTCTAACAAGCTTCTGATGAACCAGCTGTCCTGAACACAAGTGTTATTCAAGCCCGGGTTTGCCACTTAAATCAGAGCTTCTTGTTTCAGTACCACCCCCCTCGACAGCTCCTGAGCCGTACTGCCGCGTAACGCCTCGGAGTGACGTAAAATCCTGAGCGTTAGATCTTTGATTCTCCTCCGTCTGTCCCTGAGGGTAAACAACTTTCAATCCTGTGGGAGCCCCGGGGCTTTATACCAGCTAAACTATTTACCACAGCGACGTCACGCGTGTCCCGTGTCCGGTGTCATAATGTCAGATTTATTCCAGCATTCGTGGTCTCCATGCAGGACACTGTCGTCACCTTCATTCCAGGTTAATATTACAAGGATGGAGCGAGTGTGTTTACATGGCTATTTTGAATGGTCCAACTCTCCTGCCGTGCGCGGTCAAGCCGTCTTGTTGCTGGTCTGCTTTTAGGAGTTGGCAGATTTAGGTCTTGTGACTCCATTCCAGTTGTTGTGCCTCCAGCTCATGCAAACAGGCAACTGGGCTATTTGCGGTTCTCTAAACACTCTGTTCATTTTGTTTTTTTAGTGGATGGTGCTGTCCGCGCCTTTATGCGATGCATGCGGCTGTTGCGTAATAGACAGGCGGCCGACTGTTCAGCCCTATATTGACCACTGACTGAAATAGTTTCTGGGTGCAATAACACACGAGAAAACGACAAAAACAAAAGACAACGAGACGGGTTAAAGGGTAAAGTGAAACAGAATTTTGTGGTGTTTTTGGCTAACACGTTTACTTTCAATTGGTTGGATTAGTCGAGGCAGAATTTAGTAGGTTGCTAAAATCTCCAAGCTAAATATTTAAGATGATCTTCTCTGTTCTTCTCTTAAATATAGTAGAACAATCATATTTAAATCCTTGTTTTGTTTTCTTTCCATAAAACTGAACTTTAAGGGGTGGTTTCCCGGACAGGGATTACACTTTAATGTCAGAGCTGTCAAAACTGAAATGACTTGACGTATATTAAAATAATACACAAGTGGCATTGTTTTGTTCAAAATGCAGTTATGTTTTTTGTAAGGCATGTTTGTTATAACGACTTAAATATTCAAGTTAAACTAAGGCCTAGTCCTGATTTAAACGAATCCCTGTCTGGGAAACCGCCCCTATTTGTGTTATCTATAAACCTTGCTGAAATTATTTGTAATTATTTTCATGTTTTGACAGAATTAGCGATTAGAATAACACACAGACATGTTTACTGAAATAGATGCCCTGAAAAATTATACCTGTCTGAAGAAGTTTAACACCAGTAGTGTAATTCATGTATTTTGCATTCTTTGTCTATTCTATGTACGTTTGTATGTCATGTTTTTTTTACTCACCTCGGTATTATTTCAGGCAATCATTTCCCTGCTGTGTCCCACGGGTGCAGCAGGAGAGCATTCTGGGTAAAGTCTTTGCTGGATGGTGAGTAACAGTTCAGCCCCTGCTGGTAGACTCCGTTACTGCATCATTATGCTTGCAAAAGCTTTCTCCTCCTTTCCAAAGTCATCGTGTTTCAGAAAATATGAATGGTATCTGATCAGAACTCTGCTGTAACTCGCATTGATCCAACAAATGCGTTTGTGTGAGACTGCTGTGAATGTGAATTAACCTTTAAAGGGATGGTTCACATAAAAATGTCAAATCTTTCTTCATTTACTTGTATGACTTTCTTTCTTCTGCAGAACACAAAAGAAGACATTTTGAAGAACGTTGATAACCAAACAACGTTGACCCCCATTGAATGAACACAAAACCACCGAGACATTTCTCAAAATATCTTCTTTTCTGTTCCACAGCCATGTTTCTAACAACTTGAGGGGGAAGAAATGATGATGGCATCTTTATTTTTGGGCGAACTATTCCTTCAACAGAGTCTTTAAAAATGTGTTTTTTTCTGTCTGCTGCAAGACTTACACTACGGAGTCGTAAGTCATTTGCAGCTCAGATCATTGGATCAAAAATGTTTCCAGAGCTCATGAAGAAGAGATCTCCGCATCCACTAGCTAAGCAACGTCCACTAGCTAAGCAACGTACACTGAGTTCATCCAGGTGCCGTATGTTTTCTTGCATAGTCCTCAATAAAAGAAACGTCTGCTGGCCATTTCCCAGAGGATTAAGAGTTTGTAGTGTACCAGTTCCTCAGTTAAGTTCAATGCAGTCTCAATGGCAACCACAGGCTGTGTTTATATGATACAGTATTTGCAGACTTCTGTGCTTAATCGTGCAGCCTTTAGCGTGGAAAGCGTCCATCCTGTGATTCTGTGACCATGGCGACATACGGACATCGACAAACAAACGAAAGAAAGAAAGGGGCCAAACTATGCTAATGAGGATGCTGATCACAGGACAAAAAAGAGGGTAAAAAGAAACACGAGTTTAAAAATGGTGGCATAAGAGAGAGAGGAGAACAAGACTAATATGAGGATAAATAAAATGATGGGCTGAAACATCTTGGAGAACGACCGACAGGATCGAGGAACATGCATTAAAAACAGGGTGCGTGGGAAGAGAGAGAGAGAGAGAAAGGTTAAGATATTATGGCCATTGACCTTTTTCACGTTGCATAGTTTACAAAATATTTGCATGTCACAAACTTATACTTAAAAGCAGTCGTTGATAAGATCTCTGATAGTTGAAGCATTCTCTCCTTATCTAAGCTATTCTTATTTTCAAAGACATAGTTCACCCAGAAAGTTTTAAAGTTTCGTCATCATTTACACCAAACCTGTATCATTTTCTTCCTTCTGTTTAGCACACAACACTTTTCTTAACGTCTCATTTTTTGTTTTCTACAGGAGAAAGAAAATAATCCATATTGGAAGGTTTTCAATTTTAAGTTGTGCCTTTAAAAAGCTCATGATCGTATTTACTCAACCTCGTGTCATTCAAACCCCTGGTGTCCTTCTTGGTTCTTGTTTTCTTTTAGAAAGTTTGGGGTTGTTCTGTTTAAAATTCAAGTGGATGGTGACTGTCTCTTCAAGCTTTAAAAGTAGGGATGTAACGATTCACGATACTGATCTCACGATATGATTTATTCACAATAAATTTTTTCAAGATAAAATTTTACTAATTTGTGTAGAAAAGTTTGAAATGAACAACTTTCCTTTTATTATTTCTCGAATGCTACACATTTCTTTGTAAAATACAAATATATTTAATGTCAAAGACACAAAGCTAAACTGCAATTTTAAAAACAAATTTTTCAAAAAACTCTTTAATATAAACAAACTAAGACTCTGTGTCTGTGGTTTTCTTGGATTTTTTACATTTAAGAAATGTCAGCATATCCAAGTTTTCCAAGTTTGCAGTAAACACAGCAGCTCTGCTGTTAAAAACATGCACAAAAAGGTGCTTCAAAATGTTCTTCGATGCGTTAAAAGAACCATTTGGTTCAATAAAGAACATTTATAATCCGAAGAACCTTTCTGTTTCGCAAAAGGTTTTTTATGGTAAAAAGTGCTTCTTCAGATTATTTAAAAGTAAGAAAGCTCTTTAAAAAAACCTTTGTCTGAATGGTTCTTTGTGGAACCAAAAATGGTTCTTCTATGGCATCGCTGTGAGGAACCTTTTAAGCACCTTTATTTTTAAGACTGTATTGCGATTCAAATATAATTTCAACCGGCTTGAATCGTCACATATTATAATCCATTTTCAACCGGCTCGCTGTTAATCGCTACATCCCTATTCAAAAGAATCAATAATAACTTTAAATAACGTTTTTGCTTCCCACTGAAGGTAAAAAAGGGGGTTACCATCCACAACACTGAGGTTGAGTAAATCGTAAAAAATGGCTACACTTTTTTAAAGATGCTTCACATTGACACACAGACTTTTGCTAGACTCACAGACAAGGGTTCTTCCGAATCTCTTTCCTCAGGTTTCGGGAGTTCCAGACGGTCTATAAACCCCTGCAGCTCCTTCCTGAAGGTCTTCATCTGAGCGTTGATCCGGTAGAGTAACTCGTGCTCCCTGATCCGGCCTCCATCATCATCGTCTTCCGTTCGCCCAAAAAGATCCCCGTTGGCCACAAACACCCTCGCCTCTGCTATGATGTTGCTCGTGTCGACTATGACTCGGTCAATGGTCCGACCTAAGCGCTCCGCTTCTGCACGGATGTCAATCATCTGTTGCCTGTCCCGTATAGAGCGTGACAGCAGACGGGCGGAGTCGGGCGTATAAAGAGAGCGGGTTGGAGTGAGGCAGCGAGCGTTGCGGACTTCCTCCGAGTCGCTCTCTCCTCCTACGGGCCCCTCGCGTTTGCGATGGGGAGGGAGGCGGGTGGAAGAGGAGTCGTCGTCGCTTCCTCTGCGCCCCCCGATTCCAGGCGCGCCGTCGCTCTCTGCGTCGCTGTCACGTGGCGTGACGGCTAAATGAGACGTGAGGTCGTATCGCTGCATGTTGGACAGCAGCACGCGGTTCTCGTACTGCAGTTGCATGACTTTCCCGCTCAGTTCGTTGATTTGCTTTCTAGCGGCCTTCAGCTCCTGCATGGCCTCGGATTTGTCTCCCGTTCCGATGGCCCCACCCGCCGCGTTCCCAGAGGCGTGTCTCGTCCCCTCTTTAAAACGCAGTTTGTTTAGCTCGCATGTCACCCTCTTGTTCTGCTCTTCTACATCTGCCAGGTTCCTCCGCAGAAGTTCTGCTTCGTCCTCGACCAGCTGAAGTTGCTGTCTGAGCTCTGACTGCTCGGAGCCCTGCTCGCGTCCCGTTCCCCCCTCCGCTCCTGACAGACCACCGTTAGACGAGTCCTCCCCTCTGAGGTCATCAAGCTCCGCCCTCAGGCCACGGTTCTCCACCTCCAGCTCCACGATTTTGCGGCCTAGGATATTGGCTTCCTCTTCCACCAGTCGTAAGCGCAGTTTCAGTTCAGATTCTCGGGTGGTGGGAGGACCGCCGGCTTCACCCTTCGGATGAGGGCTGTCCAGATCTCCGTAGAAGGAGCGATACTTTTGGAGCTCCTGTTCTAGACGGTCCTTTTCCTTGTCGATCTTTGCCATTTTCTTTCTCATTAAGGTAGCTTCCTCTTTTATGAAGGCCACCTGGCATTTAAGATCATCGTTGTCCTCCTAAAAACAAATGACAGTTTCAACCACTGTATAGATTGCAATCTTCACAAACTTTATTTGAGACTTTAACAGCTGGTTGGAGCCGGTGTTGGTGTTGTTTTCACCTCTGTAGGTGTCTGAATCTTCCTCTCTGGTTTCTGTCCATCTTTGCTGCATCTTCGTTTCTGAGACTGACAGCAAGAAAAAGTTCTGTGAACGTTCTCAATGTTGAGTTTGACTTCAAATCTATGATTTATCTTATGTTTAAAAATGCATTGTATGAGAAAAGATTAAGTGTTGACCAGTGTGTTTTGCAAATGTACGTCATGATGTTTTTGGACTCTGCGTTTGTACCTCTTTGGCTTTATCCAGCTCATTCTGCAGAGCCTGTTTGGTGACTTCCACCTCTATGAGTTTCTGTCTCAGCCTCTCGTTTTCATCTTCAGTTTTCGTCCGTTTCTCCTCCACGTTCTCCAGCTCATGGTGAAGTCTCACGGACACATCCTTGGCAACCTGGCAGAAAACAGATGGTGTGGTGGTCAAAGAATTGTAAATTCTGTAGGTTTCTGTAAGTAATTAGCTTTGCGCCCTTAAAGAGTTGAAGGAACAATATTGGGGTGAGTAACTGATCATAAATTTCATCTCTATCTCGTTCTCAGCGTGTGCTTTTAAAACGAATACTCGCCTTTAGGTCCTGCTCTAAGCTCCTCAGCAGATCTTCATCTATCTCGCCGCTCTGAGCGTAGCGCATACGTTTGCGTTCGGCCTTGCGGAGTCTGTACTGCAGGATGCGGCAGTTCTTGTTGGCTCGCTCCAGCTCGCGCCGCATGTCTTGTAGCTGACAGGTGTCCTCTTCATAAAAGGTGTCGCGCATCTCCTCCATCTCTGTCCGCATCTCCTCGATCTCATTCTAGTAAACCAGAGTGAGCTGCTTGAACAATCCATCAGTTTATCTATTCATTTATCCAGCCATTCTTAGTTTTCAAAGAGAACAACACTGTCTGTCTGTCTGTCTGTCTATATCTGTTTGTCTGTCTGTCTGCATCTAATCATGCATCCTCAGTTTTGAAAGAGTTGTCCGTCCAAAAACTATATCACTGTTTACCGGTCTGCAAGTTTTCCAGATACAAAAAAACAGTCAAACCTTAAGCTCCTCGTTTTCGTCCTCCAGTCTCTCGATCTCGTCCTGCAGGGCTTCATTCTGCTGTGTCACGAACTCGCCAGCGGCCTGCGCGGCGGATCCCGGCTGCGTCTCTGCCGACGCCTCGCGTTGCATCCCGCCGCTTCTCCTCAAGCGCTTGTTGATGTGAAACCGTCTGAGCTCCGACTGCAGACAGCTGCCTCCGCCCCAGAAGGCCTGGCCGCAGCCCGCGTCCTCTCCTTTCGCAGCGGCCTCGCTCTCATTCACTCTTCCCCTCACACCACCACCGGGCCGCTCCGGCGACGCGTCTCTCGGGACGCACGGGAAACGCAGCGAGCGACGCGCGTCAGAAGGCGGCGGGCGTTCGATCCTCTCCTCGGTTTCCCAAAGCGCATCTGTCCCCGGCGCCGCAGTTTCAGCACCACGAACAGCGGCCGCGCCTCGCACCCTCACCAAACGCGCCTTCTCTCCATCAGGTCCTTTGATGGACGCGGTGGTTGATGAGGAGCGAATGCCGCTGGGTCTCGAGGCCGGTTCGGATGGGGTTTGTCCGGGTGATGGAGTGCGCGCTCGCCTCCTCCCGTCGTGTCTGTCCGCTGATGGAGGAAAATCCGCAGCGCCGCTTGCGGCAGAGCGCATCATTTCATATAACGGACCTCCACCCTAACAAATATTAACTATGGTTTTACTAACCCACACTGTGGTATTTGTGGTTAGTGTTGTCTCTGTGTAGTAGCCATGGTTTAAGCATTATTTTGTGTCTTTGTAAAAACCGTGCACATGGTAAGGAGCAAATATTTGACAATATATTTAAACCATGGTTAGTTTTTCTGAGGCTTTCTTTAAAGTCTTATTCCATTTATAAGAGACAGAGGAAATAGATGGCCACTACACAATAGAATACAATACTGTCATATACTATCATTTCACTAAGAATATCACAATCATATCAACATCAATGTCTGCTTGAACATTTGAATGTTGTTGAAACAGAAAACATTTGAAGTATGTGCTTGATCTAAAGTTTCAGTTGTTTGTAATTGCTAAGTGTCCTGAACTCTTACACTATATAAGAATAAAGCTGCTCACGTTCCAAACCCTTTTACACTACATAAACAAATACTTTTGTGCCACAGAAAGTTCTTTACGGAGCCATTGAGCTTATATTTTTAATTGTAAGTTAAAAGGTGTGGTTAAGAAATTGCATATTCTTGCTCAAGATCCTTCCCTGAGCACTGTCGTCATCATGCAAGTTAACGTCATAATGGTCAGTAAGAGTGATGACATCTCTTGTTGCAGTAGTCATCTGAGAGATTCTTCTGAAGATGAGATATTGCCATTCTGTCTTACCTGTTTAAGAACTTTGTTCATTTATTTCCCGTGTGAATAGGACAGAACCCTTCAGCTCGAGGGTACCAGGCACTGCTTAGGCACGCAAGACAGAGATTCTAAATATTCATGAGGTGACGTAGTAGATCATATAAGGAAGTGTGAGAATCTCTGGCTGCGAGAAAAGCTCTTTGTCTGGTCTCCGTCCCATACTAGATTTATCTCTGTTTGCCATTTTCCTTATTGAAAATTGCATTAAATGTTCTGTTTGTTGCATGCATCTTGTCTTAAACCTGAATGTTCATGATGTGCAGCATGATGTGAGAAGATCTCAAACGCATCTTGTTCGATTCAGATGAAGAAAGGTAATCTGACATTGAACAAAGTGCAATGCCACACACATGATAAAATGTAATGTGTTCTCAGACTCGCTCTTTGGATCGGTGTATGTAGAATGTATGTACACAGTATAGCAGGAAAATGTATTTGGGCAACTGCTGTAAGCTTCAGTTTCCCTAAAGTTTTGGTGATTTAAAAAAGGGATGCTTAAAGTGTGTTTGTACAGTAAAGGAAATTGCGCTTGAGATAATGTTTTATCTACATCACTGACAAAGCTCCTCAAATTATTTGAATGCTCACAATATACAGTAAATGCTGAAGTGTTGATCCCTTTAAGAACTGAGAAGGAGAAAAGCTGAAGACTGCTGGAGTTTGCAGCTTCACAGATGAGCTGCTGAAAATGCAGTGTCAGCCCCCCCCCCCCTACACACACACATACACATACGCTGTTATGCATGAATAGATTCAAACGGTCATTCTGACGTTTTTTCCTGAGACAGCGGCCTCGGTCACCTCTGCGGTAATAAAAAGATTTGGTTTGATCCCAAAATCTTAATTTACTCACCCTCGCGTGTTTCTTTCATCAGTGGAAAACAAAAGAAGAAGCTGCTTGACACAGTGCTGAATTGGAACGGCCTACATCTGCCTAAATTGTGAGGTCCAAATGGTCATTTCATTGATTGTTATGTTTAATACCGTCTCTAAACACAAGAGGACGACATCTGCCTGTCTATGTCCTTGAGCTAGAAAAACAATTCTGTTACGCCCATAACCATAAGATAAATTATTATAAGTCTCAACATCTTGTCATGTACTCTCCCTCATGTCATTTCAAACCTGTATGTCTTTCTTTCTTCTGCAGAACATAAAAGAAGATCATCTGAAGAATGTTGATAACCAAACAACCCTGAACCCCATTGACTTCCATTGTACAACACAACACCACCGAGACATTACTTTTGTGATACGCTAAAGAAAGGAAGTCTAAAGACTAGAGAAAGAGATGCTTCCCTCGGGGCAAAGAGCTCATGTTCTCACCAAGTGTTTGAGGGAATTATCAGTGGAACGAGTTGGGAGAAAGGTAAAACAGCTTTGGTTATAGGGCAAGTGGAAATCTCTGGCCTACATACAATCCTCTTACTGACAAACATCCTTTTTCAGATTCACTGAGAGATAGAGGGAGAGAGAGAGCTTTAATGTAGCTAGCAACGCCCAGGTCATGGGTTCGATCCCAGGGGTTTGCACAAAGTCAGAAAGAAAATAATACAATGCAATGTAAGTCGCTTTGGATAAGGGCATCTGCCAAATGCGTAAATGTAAACGTGAGAACAAAAATCAGAACAAAAGGTTGAATGCAACTGTACTCAAGCAAATTGATTATAATATCTAAATTGTTCAATTCGCATGCAATCTTTATTGACAAGGATCACAACAACAGAATGGCTCACATTTATATTTGAAGGCTACATTTGGAGATTTCCTTGCTGTTAAACAAACGTGGTTTTGCTAATGCAAATATTGTAATTTGTGTGTCTTTTTTAATTACAATTGAATTACTTTTCAATATAATCATTTTTTTTCTCACAAACATACATGAATAAAAAAAGATGTATTTAATAAAGTATGTGTCCCGTATTTGCCATAATCACATCTAAACTCTGATGACCCTTATCATCCATCAGAATCTCACGATGAAGTCTTTTCCTAGATGAAATCTTATATTTTCAAGGTTACGGTTCGACACCCGATAATTGTGCTTCTCCCTCTGTGACCTGGTGACACTGCAAACTCTGACGTAGCTATAAGCTCATTTACAGCGAAAGCCAATTAACAGGCAGATTAGAGAAGATCTGTCTGTCCAGCCCTTCCGAGATCTGGCCTGGACCGCTCCATAGACCTCTGAGGACACGCCGTTATCTCGGCGGGGGAAGAAAATAGACAGAGGGTCTGTGAATAAGATGACGGGCGGATGGGATTCTTTCCTCTGCTTAAAGTTTGAGAAATTAAAATGACTCGCACGACACAAACCTTTAACCATTGTGAGCTTACAACTAGGTATGATCAGTGGCATGATGAGGTTTAGGTCAACACAGTATGAGAGAGTTGAGAAAACCGGATGAGGTTTGACAATTTTTATTTCATTTAGTTCTGTTGTAATAGGTTTAGTGATGTTATACGAGAGGAACACAGAAGATGGCGTTGGACACGTGATGACCAAATCACAAGACTATCAACTGAGCACGAGATCTCAAATACGTGCAGTTCGAATTTATGCGAATTCATATAGACAATACACAGCAACGACAGCTGACAGCATGATCAAATGTTAAATTACACGATAAAGTAATGTTTTGAGAGAGACACGGAGTCAGCCAGCCATGTTCTGGTTTTCCAATTTCAAGATTGTGGTACCTGGAAATATTTTTTCAAGATCAAGTGATATTAGTATAGTACATAAAACTATAATGCAATATGAGTTTGCTCCTACAGTATACAAATAATAAAAAAACTAAATGCACAAAGCAATAGAGAACACATACCTGACATTATAAACATTAAGGACACAAGAAGTGTGTTAAGGTTTGGCTGTAAGGTCCAATATATTCAAAGAGGTCCAATATATTTTCAGGTGGTCCTCAGTATTTGCGAATTTAACAGATAAACAAAATGATAGTTTTATTCTAGCAATGTCCACAGGTTTCTGTGAGGGCAATATTGAGAAAAGAAAAAGAATTGAGCCGCAAAGGTCTGTCTATATTTGATATATTTTGGTTTTCCAGGTTTACATGTGGATCAAACACAGAAAACAACAAAACCATATATCTGCATAAGACTTTTGTGTTGTTGTTTAGGGGCTCGGCTGAAGGGAAGTAAAGAAAGTTTGCGGTCGTGAAAACCAAAGGAAGAACTTGTGAGGAGACCATGCAGCAATCCTTCCAAAACTGTATATTGAACAAGACTAATAAGTAGGGATGCAACCGATGCTCAGCTCGTGTACTCGTCAAAATGCACCGATACCAAGACCGATACCTCATGTGACATAACTGAGCGGAACAAACTGAAATTTGCGTTGAAAGTTGAAAAGCACATAAAATGATGACGCTATTCTATTTCTAGTAGTCTCACTGTATTGTGAAAATGTACAGGCATCGGTATCGGCGAATATCGGTTCACGTACTCGGTCTTACTAAAAAATGGTATCGGTGCATCCGTACTAATAAGAGAGTAAAGTGAGCTACGCTTCTGAATACAGTGAAAAAGCAGTTATGCGATAAAACAAATGCAATGCGAACTGAATATAATACCCTGCCGCTTAGAGAACCTTTTAAATGTCTCTAGTTTGAAATATCTCATTATTGACATGCGCATACAATCCAATAATCAAAATCGGACTCCACGAAAAACCATCTGTAGTTCTTGAGATGGACATATTGAACCCAACGCGTCACTTCGCAAGTATTTCTCTCAGCATTCATCCTTTCTATTATTCGCTCTTTGCTCTGCCGTTCTTGGGTTTCTTTCCGTTTTCTGTGACCCCGGGTGATTTGCAGGTCCCGTTGGATGCTGTGGAGACGCCGTTGACTGCAGATTTAGATGATTTGAGGCGCGGTTGGCGCCGATAGGTCTGGTAGTAGAAATTGGCAAAGAGGATGATGAAAGTGACTGCATAGCCAATCAGAGCCCACTGCATCCAAGCCGGGAACGGGCAGCCCGTGTAGAGAGAATGAGCCGCGTGGCCGATGGTGACGTGAAACTGGATCTAAACACAAAGCAAAACGATGAGAAATTCATTTGCGTGTTCTTTAAATGGCCTGATCAGTTACACACGTATGAAATATACTCCATTTAAACTCAGGTGATGACGTAAGGTGTGTTTGTTTACCATCTGAATGATGGTGAGGTATTTCTTCCACCACAGGTACTTCTGGATCTTCGGGCCGAACGCCGCCAGTCCGTAGTAACCGTACATCAGCACATGAATGCCTGAGTTTATTGTAGCACCAAAAAACGCTGCAAAGACGACATTCAGTTACAGCACCCAAAGATAAAGTTTGATAAAATATGGATCTTTAAGATTAACAGTTGTGTTTCGTTTATATGGTGCTGAATATGGTGCATGACGTTTTTATTATTATTAACAGGTTTCTGTGGTCATTGAGTGATGCAGGGGTGTAAAAGCTTGCTCTTGCATGATCACGTCCCCGTCATTTATGCAACACCTTCCTTTGTATGTTCAGATAATGTTAAATGAGCGGATCCAGGTTTGAGTTCAACTCCGCAGGACTGTCAGCCTCCAGAAACACCCCGTGGGTAAGAGCATTTGCCCAGACATGATCACAACACCCAAGCATCTTGCAGTTTAAAGCAGGGGATCTCTACCCCATTCAAATCTTTTGTTCACTCTTCCCCCTAACTACCATCAGGACCATCTATACCCATCCAAACCCTTTGAACTCTTGACCGTTCCTCAGATCTCCTCACCTTCTGCTTCTCTTGTTTTGGGGAAACGCTGTTCCACCTTTATCATTTCAGATCATCAACTTTAACCCGCTCAAAACTGGTGGATGCATTATGGTTTTATTTTGTGTTTCACGGTAAGTGTGTTTTCACTCGTTTCAAATCTAACCGTGCTTAAGGTGAACATTACTAAAATATATCCTTTAGATTCTGCCTAGACTTTCCAATTGCTTAATTTCACAAAACAGGCAAAAGAAAGGTTTGTGTGTGTTGTACGGTTTTGGAATGACGTGAGGGTGATTAAATAATGCAAATACATTTATTGTTTGGAGAACTATTCTTTTAAAGTGTCGGCAGGATGATGTAATGGTGAGGTTTGGGGTATCTGGCATTAACAACAGTGGACGTCTGAGATGTGCGTACTTACATTGGCCACCAGGAACCCACTTGATGCCGATCCACCACAGGATGAACATGGTGCAGTGATGATAGACGTGAAGGAAGCTGACCTGATTGAACTTCTTCCTCATGATAAAGAACACCGTGTCCAGAAACTCCACCCCCTTTGAGATGTAGTACCACCACAGGGCCGACGCTATCTGTACCGACACACCATCGTTCATGTAAGCCGCATAATCATTGTGTTTCTTTGACATTTTGCTTTTGCAATTATTTTCTGTGGTTCATTATGTCACAAATGACCAGACAATAGACAACGTTTGCATATTTTATTTGCTGTTTGTTACTAAAACTTGCCGCTTCAAATGACAAAACACAGTAATTTCACAGTAATGAAATAACTTAGTAACTAGTTACACCCAACACTGGTTGGAAGGAACTATGGCTCAAATGAAAAGTTGTTTTAAGGGTAAAGGACGAGCTGTGTGTGTGTGTGTGTGTGTGTTTAAGGCGGTGTTATGTCATACCCTGACTTCATTAACATCCTTGGAATAGTTGACAGGTTGGCAGAGGTAGCTGTATCCGGCCGCTCTGGATCCCAGGAGCAGCTACAGACAGAAAAACACAGAAAAGGTTTTGATAATAATGCTCTATGATAAAAGTCAGGTCTGATGCTTGTGTAATACGTGTGAGAGTTCAGCTTGTGAAACAGACTTCGAATATGTTTGTCTGTGCAAAAAGTCAAATGTGTCAAAAGAATTGCGTTACAACACTTTTTTGAGCCAGTGATCCAGTGCCAAACATCGGTGACCTGTCTTGTGTTCTGTCTGTGTTTCTCTCAAACAAGATACCGATCCTTAAACCCAACCCTAACAAGCCCTAAAAATGAACCACGTAACATGAATCTATCTAAAGTAACGCAATTTGTGTGCTCTGCTTATATCACAACTTCAGATGTAAAAGTCCCCCCCCCAAAAAAAAAGTTATATCATTTACCACTTTCATAAGATATTCTGGAAAATGTTTGGTTACAAACATTCTTCTTATGTGTGCAGATGAAAGTCATAAAAGTTTGGAACTGTCACTATTGGGGTATAACAAACACTTCAAAATGATAAGCATTGTTTGGGTGTTTCAATACTACGGTGACAACATAAAAACTGTACAACAAGTAGATAAGAACAGTAACAAAACCTATCGGACCTAAATTCTGACTGGTTCCGAGAAATATAGATGTCCTGCTTCTGTAAATCATTTTAAAGCTAAACAGCAAACAGCTTGAAACCATTGTGAGAGCTGTAAGGGTGCAGATGTTTTCAGGAGACATAGAGTTGATCAAACCTCTTTGAAGATGTAGAAGTTAAGCAGCACCATGCTGAAATTGTACACAATGAGGGTTTTTCTCAGCTGAAAGGGCTCCCGGTTCCGCATGTAAAGCGGCCCGAGCCAGAGGAAGAGCAGATAGAGAGCGCTGATCCCGAGCGTCGGGAGCGGGGTTGACATCAGCGGCCATTTCTCCACACGCTTATCTGAGACAATTTACACATTAAATCAGAATACAGTTCTGTATGTACTAAAGCAATATTTTTTATAACCGAAAGAAAGAGGGAATAGGAGGTTTTGGTCACCTGCTATGGTAAGGCTCCATTTATAAAACTCTGCAGAGTCGTTCATGAAGTGAATGGCGGTGTCCATGTCGCTAGTTCTAAAATGATTATACTGCAAAAGAACAAAACGTTTTAGCTCGGTTTAGATATACATGCACAATACACACACAATAGAAAAAACTACAATTGAATTCCAATTGAATGTTGAATTGAAGATATACATACTCTCAAAACAAGACTAACGAAACTTACATTTTGTATTATTAATAATTAAATCAATTGTTTTACAGTAATGTGCTGCGATTCAATTCAATTTTATTTATTATTTTTATATTTGCATTGTTCCAAAGTAGCTTTACAGGGGGAAAAAGAGAAAAACAAATAAGGTAAAACACAGTACATGAATAGTTTAACTTGTTATATAAACACCTAGTAAATACTATCTAACGTCAGCAGGAAATGGGATATGAGTTTGTTTGCTTGTTTTCTTGAGAATGCAAACTTTGTTGGCATCCCCAGAAGAGAGAGACAAACCATATAGTATTAGTGATAAATAAATACATTTTTTATTTGGCAAGGCATTTGTCTTTGACTCAAGTCCTAAACAAAGCATATAGTCTACCTGTGTGCCAGGTAAGCAGAATTAAAAGGAGTCACAGTTTACCAGCATCATTACATAATAAGCCTGTCCCCTGCTGAGGCTCCTGCATTATTTAGGGCCGGTGTCATTTTGCACGGGACAAAATGAAAAGCAGGACAGCTGTTGTACTACTAGGCCAAAATAATGCGCACAAACAAACTAGAGAATAATGTGTTACCAAAAAATACACAGAGTAGTGTAGGGTGAAAACATACTTTAGCTTATTTGAAAATGATTTGGCCATAGGCTTTTGATATTTGTATTCTATTGCAATGCGTATTTGTAAGTGTCCGGATACTTTCTAACAGGGTTTTTCTAGTGTGAAACGGAACAGCACAAGCCCTAAAGTAAACACCCCACCGGGCGACGCAAAGCCCATCTGCACGCGCTCCCGGGCGAAAGCCTCCGCGCGCTTGTGTCAGCAGTTTCACGCGCATTTCACTTAGACTTTAATTCCATTTGATCTACGAGCTTAAGAACAAATGCCGGTCGAAGGTTATCACAAAACCTTTCACAATATAAAGAAAACGCCCGTCGTCATTATAGTAAGAAGCGCCCTGATACTGATGTTACAATGATATCACATTTAAATGCGAGGAAAGGTGAAACTTAGCACAGAATACAAAGTTTCTCTGTTTATTCGTAGAATGAAGTTCAAACTGTAAAAGCCATATAGGCCTTCATGTTGCAACATGGTAACAGGTGTTACAGGTTTTTATGTCCTTTAAACATCAGTGGATGTGGGAACGAGCGGAAAAAAAGGTTTTGGTTCAGAAGAATACTTATTTGATTCTGCCTGAGCCCTTTATTTGAAGGCTGACACGACTAATCTTCATTTAAGTGACTACACCGGGTCTGGCATTTCCAGTAAACTTTGCATATCATTTCATTTAATTACACGCAAACATGCAGAAACACGCGCACTTACCTGGCAAGCGCGCGCCTATGCCGACATCAGTAGTGCAACCCAAGTGGAATATACAAAATGACTGGTTTTAAATCTACAACGTGCGTTGAAACACATCAACCCCGCAGATTTGGAAAGAATAAAGCGAAGGCAAATGCAGTGCAACCAAAAGGGCTGGAGGCAGACGCATCCCCTCGCATCTGATCTCCCTCTGCGTGCGTCTCAGACACTCACTGGAGACCCGTCTGTCTCGCACTGAGCATGCGCAGTTGCGCCATGCCGGTGCGCTCGCGTAAGAGAGGCGGGCCCGGTCTTGTTTGTTGGAGGAAACCGGGAAAGTATTGTATTTTAATTATTATATGTATGAGTGTATGACATGTATGAATGGTCGTGTTAGTTTAAGTCATAACTGTGTTTGCCATTTGTCCTTTGCAGGTGGTTGAACTTGATGTAGATATTACATATACAGCTTGCAATCTAAACAATGATATCCTTTTCTAAAAGATTTTGGAACTTTGGATAAAAACGTCTGCTAAATGACTAAATGCATCCACTTATTAAGAGGTTTCGGTCCGGTGCCATTTCCCTCGCCATAGTAGGAACAAATGTTGCTCTTTTACAAAGATTGACGTTTGCACATGCACTAGCAGACCTCCATTACACTTTGGTCGATCCGGATGTTTTTAACTTATAAAGTGTCAGGACTCTGTCCTGCCTGTCTCGAGTTCTCTAGCTCACTGGGCAGAGTCATGACATTGCCACGTCTTTCGGGTTTCTGTTGTGTTATGTGTGGAGACACGTGTCTTCCTGTTATGTCTCTCAGCCCTGCCCTCCTGTCTCCCGTAATCTTCTAGTTAGGGTTTCATTCCCATCATCTGCTCTTTGTTTCACCCTCGTTGGGGTGTTATTCCCATCACCTGTTCCTATTTCAGTTTGGGAAATTATTATTTCAATTCAAAGATTCTTGATTTGTTTGGTCCCCCTCGTGGGAAGTGTTTGTTTTCTAGTGTTTAGGCCTATTCATGTTTTCCCCATTGTGGTTTTTTTGTTCGTTAACCCTTTATCTGCCTGCATCTGGGTTCTTTCCAAAGCCATTTCATGACAGAATGCAATGAACCTCTGTCACAAAATGGCTTTGGACAGAACCCAGATGCCACTGTTACTGTCTATTGCTAAAAGCCAAACTTTATAAATATACGTTTGACAGACAAATGATGTACGCTAACTCTCTCTCTCTTTCTCTCTACAGGTAGCAGTCTAGCTTTTGTTGAAACTAGTAACTTTCTATTACATTGAGTCATTTAGCAGACGCTTTTATCCAAAGCAACTTACAGAGAGTTCTGGGAGCAATGAGCGATATGTCATAAAATAGAAATAGTACGAGGTGCTAATACAAAGTTACTAGCAATTAGCAGCTAATGTACTATTGCTCTTTTATGACATGTCACTTATTGCTCCCTGAATTCTTTGTAAGTCGCTTTGGAAAAAAGCATCTGCTAAATGACTGAATGTAAATGTACACGTGTACTGAGAGGGCGACCGACCAATCACAACAGCCTGAGAAGCGGAAGCTTGCTGAAATTGTGGGGCATCGACACACACACACACACACACACTAAGCGGGGAACCAATTACGACAGACCTGGTCAGCTTTACCAATCAGCGCGTTTCGGAAGGAGGGACTTTATATAGGCCGGAAGAAATCCAGTTGTCGTTTTGTTAGGCCCTGTCCCAAATGGCGCACTTCATGTGGACTTTTGGTCTCTTAAATTGCGCGTGCTCGCCGAGTCTACGAGTCCGTAAGCTGTCCCATTCAGCATTTTAACGCCCTGAAGTGCCCTTGTGGACTCGTGCCTAGTGCCCTGTAGGTCTGCCCTTCCTGACGTCACCAAGTGTGGACTCGGAGGAGGTCCACAAGACCGGAGTGTGCCATTTGGGACAGGGCCTTAGAAGCGGGACAGCGTTGAACAATACATTTGAAGTATGTGAAATATAAAGCTTTATTTTATTAGAAACATGAACAGCCACCGTTAAACACCCAAAAAACATAATCAAAGCCTCA
Source organism: Barbatula barbatula (assembly GCF_947034865.1). Classification (NCBI taxonomy): domain Eukaryota; kingdom Metazoa; phylum Chordata; class Actinopteri; order Cypriniformes; family Nemacheilidae; genus Barbatula; species Barbatula barbatula. The sequence continues at coordinate 1,541,757 of NC_136780.1, read as the reverse complement.
AGAACAGGAACTAAATAAGCTTTAGGGTGTACCTTTAGTCTTCGGGGCACACTAAGAGACGCAGACCTGCTCAATAACTGTGATAAGTAAATGACAAACATCCCCCTGATTCAATTAGCAAAAGAGTGTAAACACTTAAGTTCGTATTCAGCAAGTTGTGTATATGTACTTCTTCTTCTAGCCTATACTACTTATTATCATTAAAAAAGTCTCACTAGTGTTATTTTGTGTGTAATTCGTTCTGTAAAGCAACTTTCGATAGAATCACAACATTTTGCTGTGAGGACAAACCTGTTGCTTAGGATTTCTCTCACACTGTGAGGACACAAACCAGACACGAGGTGGCAGCAAACCATAGTAGACTTAATCCAAAGAAACTTATCTTTTCTTCTTTTAACAGTTGTTCTTCACAATTTGACCATTTATCACATGAGTGTGTGAACTCAATTTATATGAAGGTAACTTTGTTTTTCAATGAAATGTTTTGCACATTGTGTTATTCAAACAGGAAATTGAAGGTTATCCCTCAATTCAATTCACTAGTTTGGACCTTCTAAGTTTTAAACACTGTCTAGTTTCAGGGACGTTTACGTTTAGACCTTAGTTAAACTCTCATCAGTTGTGTGTGTGTGTGTGTACGAGCCTTAAGGGTCAAAGGTTTACCTACAGTGAACTATTATAATAAACAATACAATATTATTACAAACAACTTGTGATACTTGGACATTCTTCGGTTCTTCACTTGATAAAGTGACAAATGATCCAAACCATGTTTACTTTAGGACTAATGTTACGCACTTTACGCGTGTGTATGTGAGTGTGTGTGTGTGTGCTTGCAAAGTTTTGTTCAGTGTCAGCCACTGTAGGGATTGCAAATACGGAAACAAAGATGTTTTGTCTATCATCAATTGTAAAAGCTTATTAGAAGCAATTGTGAAGTATGTTAGCCATGAATTCCTGTCATCTTGCAAACTGACTTCCCAGGGTATTTGAGTTCAGTTTTCGTAGCTTGTCTTGTGGATCCACATAAAAGTGTGTGTGTGTGTGTGTGTGTGTGTGTGTGTGTGTGTGTGTGTGTGTGTGTGTAATGTTCAGAGGAGTCGGTCGTGTGAGGGGTAATTGTCTAACGTCTCATCCCTGTGATTTCTCTGTGTTTATGGGACAGACAGGTGTTCAGATCACACACAGCAGAAGCAGCTGGAGCACAGAACCATAAATCTATCAGCAAGAGGTGATGACAGACGAGACTTCAAACTCACTCACAACATTTCACCATCTCACCTGTGTCTCAGACCCACAACCACATTAACCCACAATGACATTACTGTCTTTCTTTCTTTCTCTCTTTCTCTCTGTCTCTGTGTCTGTCTGTCTGTGCTTTCCTTCCTTCTTTCCTGTCTGTGTCTTTCTTTCTTCCTTTCCTGTCTGTCTGTGTCTTTCTTTCTTCCTTTCCTGTCTGTCTGTGTCCTTCCTTCCTTCCTTCCTTCCTTCCTTCCTTCCTTCCTTCCTTCCTTCCTTCCTTCCTTCCTTCCTTCCTTCCTTCCTTCCTTCCTTCCTTCCTTCCTTCCTTCCTTCCTTCCTTCCTTCCTTCCTTCCTTCCTTCCTTCCTTCCTTCCTTCCTTCCTTCCTTCCTGTCTGTCTGTCTGTCTGTCTGTCTGTTTCTGTATCTTTCTTTCTTTCTCCTTTCCTGTCTGTCTGTCTGTCTGTCTTTGTCTCCTTCCTTTCTGTCTGTCTGTCTGTCTGTCTGTCTGTCTGTGTCTTTCTTTCTTCCTTTCCTGTCTGTCTGTGTCTTTCTTTCTTCCTTTCCTGTCTGTCTGTGTCTTTCTTTCTTCCTTTCCTGTCTGTCTGTGTCTTTCTTTCTTCCTTTCCTGTCTGTCTGTGTCCTTCCTTCCTTCCTTCCTTTCTTTCTCCTTTCCTGTCTGTCTGTCTGTCTGTCTGTCTGTCTTTGTCTCCTTCCTTCCTTCCTTTCTGTCTGTCTGTATCTTTCTTTCTTTCTTTCTCCTTTCCTGTCTGTCTGTCTGTCTTTGTCTCTTTCCTTCCTTCCTTCCTTCCTTCCTTCCTTCCTTCCTTCCTTCCTTCCTTCCTTCCTTCCTTCCTTCCTTCCTTCCTTCCTTCCTTCCTTCCTTCCTTCCTTCCTTCCTTCCTTCCTTCCTTCCTTCCTTCCTTCCTGTCTGTCTGTCTGTCTGTCTGTTTCTGTATCTTTCTTTCTTTCTCCTTTCCTGTCTGTCTGTCTGTCTGTCTGTGTCTTTCTTTCTTCCTTTCCTGTCTGTCTGTGTCTTTCTTTCTTCCTTTCCTGTCTGTCTGTGTCTTTCTTTCTTCCTTTCCTGTCTGTCTGTGTCTTTCTTTCTTCCTTTCCTGTCTGTCTGTGTCCTTCCTTCCTTCCTTCCTTCCTTTCTTTCTCCTTTCCTGTCTGTCTGTCTGTCTGTCTTTGTCTCCTTCCTTCCTTCCTTTCTGTCTGTCTGTATCTTTCTTTCTTTCTTTCTCCTTTCCTGTCTGTCTGTCTGTCTTTGTCTCTTTCCTTCCTTCCTTCCTTCCTTCATTCCTTCCTTCCTTCCTTCCTTCCTTCCTGTCTGTCTGTTTGTCTGTATCTTTCTTTCTTTCTTTCTTTCTCCTTTCCTGTCTGTCTTTGTCTCCTTCCTTCCTTCCTTCCTTCCTTCCTTCCTTCCACCTTCCTCTCTCTCATTTGGTGTTGCTCTGAGCTCTTCAGTCCCCACATCGGTCCAAACAAACCAAAGGATTTTCCGTGTGTTATGCGTGTCTGTGGTCCTAAAGTGAGATGTTAAGCATAGAGAGGGAAGAGGTTTCGGTTACAGATCAGTCGAGGTGATGAAGTTTCTGAAGGCGATGATGATGTGCACTGAGGAGATCTGCTCTGTTTGCATGCTGATCTGGAGTCAGACGTTCAGACGCTCCCGGGCAGATGTGAAACAAAGCAATGCAAACAAGGAAACTGATCATACAACTGACAAAAAAGAATGAACAAGAGACAGATCCCGGGAAATGCCAAAAATTATTGTATTCATTCTACTATGATAGTCCCGGAATTGAAAATTACTAACATGCTTACAAATATCTTTCTCTTTGTTTATTGAAAGAAAGTCACTATCCGGGTATGAAACTACATAAGGGTGAGTATATCATGACTACATTTTCATTTTTTTGTGAACTATATATTATACTGTTGCTGTCTGTGTTTTTGCGGTCGTTGTAAATTCTTTGCTGCAGGGACTCCAATAATTGAAATTCTAGTAAAAGTCAGTTAACATGAAAATGTTAGATTTGGCTGTGCGTGCGTGTGTGTGGGCCTACCGAACTAATGAACAACGTGAGCATGGGATATCTAACTCGGTCAAGATGTGAACAGATCTTTTCACAGAAAGAAACACAACACGCTGAGAGACATTGTACTTGAGAACACATTTCTGCAGAGCGTTCTTACACGCTGAAGTAAAACATAAAGCACAATATAAATCCTGATATTGTAAACTGCATGTATAGTCACACACACACACCGGTAGATCGTGTCTGATATATTGTGTTTTTGTTTTCGCGTTATGTATTTCTACCCATGATTTTATTCGTGTGAGTTTTGTTGTGGCCTTACTGCACATTGTTGTTTCAGCTGGAAAAGGGCTCAGATGTTTTTCTCCGAGGTTTTTATCGGTTGTAAAAGCATATCGGTGTGTGTTAGGGAGAGCTGATGTTGCACACATGCAGAAAACCACCATGTGTCCTTAAATGAACCGAGACACGGAAACACTGTCAGGACAGATGCTGTGAATGTACTGATGTGAAGAGACACTTTATATCTCCAGTCTCGCCCTTTCTTTCTCTCTTTCTCTCTCCATGTCTGGCTCTATTTCTCTCTGCTTTTCTTTCTCATTGTAAATGAAAAAAAAATGTGAGCGAAATGAGAATAGTGGCAATGTCAATGAGACCTTCATCAAAATTTTGCATAAGATTTACTCAAACCAAAAATGTGCATATGCAGAGTGACATTTATTTGACAAGTAATTTAATAAAAAAACAATTATGCAATTTACTAATAGAAAATAAATGCAGATGAACAGTCCCAGGAGTCAATGCATCAACAGTCGCATGTCGGTCTCATGACGTCTCCTGTTCTCTGTGGTTTGGGAGACAGTGAAATGTTGCCCTCGTGTTTGTAGCGAATTCTCAGAAAGTAATTATTGTATTCAAGAAAACAAGACCTGGCTGTAAAGGTCGTTGCCGTGTCCACAAGCGAGGCTTCGTGATCTACGGGAGGCGTGTTGACCTTTTTCTTTCATGTAAAGTGATCCGGCATGAGCAAGCCCACTCGTCTGACAGGTATTGAGTTATCTAGTCTCTCGATCACGGCCGGTTTATCAAACGTCTATGCGGAGGCCAACTAATCAGTTTAATGCGTCCAGCTGTGTCGTTGTTTTGGAACAAACCGCCGTGACCCCTCCGTCTGATGCTGTGCGCAGACATTCTGTACTGAATAAACATAAACATAGTGCAAACCTCTCTGAAATGCTTCTGTGCGTTATAAAAGTCTTGTGTATTAATGAAACAGTTCACTCAAGTATAAAAAGTCTCATTTGTTGACTTTCATGCTATCCCAGGTACAGTATGACTTGATCAATATAAAATAATTTGTGTGTTTACGTTATTATCTTTGCAAGGTCCAGAAGCACTTCTGGTTTTATTTTTCAGTTTGTGTTTTCCAAGGAATTAAGAAATAGATAACCAACTTTCAACTTTGACAACACAGTATTTAATCGTTTTAAAATTTCCTGAAAAACTGTGAATCTGAGGTTTGCGATGACATATAATTCAATCTCAAATATGTTAATTGAACATTTTGATTCGGTTGAAAAAGGTGTGTTAGTTAAATAAAAGTGTAAAGTTTTGAAAAAGTTTTCAATACGTTGCGTATCCATGAAAACACACATCAGCGTGTTATGTTTAAACATGGAAGCACGTTGATCCTTTCAAATGTTCTTGGTTCTTGTTAGAGATGCACCGATACTACATTTCTCCACCGTCAGCCGATGACTCCGAGCGACATCTGCCAATACAGATTCTGAACACACGATTATTTCTGACATTTCTAAATGTTATTAATTCAAATAAGGTTCAATAATAATATCGAACATAAAACTGTTACACGGAGCACAGATTCATTGCATTTTCCTGTCCTCTACGGATTGACAGGATACATCGGCCCTGATCATCGACTGTCCTCCAATAGTGTGAAGAATTGCTTTTTCAATCACGTCCGATATATCGGTGCATCTCTTGTTCTTGTGTCTCACATATATGCATGTTTTATCACAAGACACTGAAGAAAACATTAGATTAAGAATGTGTCGCCTAAAAACATGTTGTTTTGCTTCAGAATATTCCTTGTTTTAGGAGTGAAAAAAACCCAATTGCTCTGGAGACAAAAAGGGAAACAGCTGCAGCTGATTTCCCACGCTATCACGTTGGCCGTGTTTAAATCTGAACCGTAAGAAAATGGTTTTCTCATAAACAGATTTATAGTTGCTCGTAATAAATGTATTGTTTTGCTGTGTGGATGGTGTTGTGTGTATGTGTGTTTGTGTCTTGGGCTGTTTTGTTGAGTTTAATTCAAATGAATTCTGTGTTTTCTTTAAAAGTTCTGGGAGAAAGATAGTTTGATAGGTTTTACTCTGTCTGTGATTTTTTTCCCATAATGGACTCCAATGACTTTGAGAGTGAAACCGGTCTGAGTTTCAAGAGTCCAGGAGATGTGCCAGCATCTAAAGCCAGAGAGTGATATTTTATTGGAAAACTTCCTGATGTTAAATACAAAGATTAATACAGAATGCGTCCTATGTTATTTTATTTTGAAGTGTAGACTTTGGTTTAAATCGCAAATGAACTTGACAGACAGCCGTCAAATCTGCCACAACAGCAACTTAAAGAGACAGTTCATCCAAAAATAAAAAATCTGTCATCATATATTCACATTTAGTGGGACACGAAAGAAGATATTTAGAGAAATGTCTCTGTGGTTGTGTGTTCATACAATGGAAGTCAATGGTGTTCATTGTTATTTAGTTGTCAGCATTCTTCCTAATATCTTCTTTTGTGTTCCCACTAACATTTCAGATGGCAGGGTTTCGGGAAGGGGCGGAGTCATATATTATGACATCTCAGCTGCCAGGCGGGCCAGGTAATCGGCTCAGGTTTGTATTCAAGGAGCTCGTAATCTCCCGAGGTCCATCATTGTGTGTCAGAGTAAATCACCCACAAAGCCCTGGGCCGGTAACCTGTGCACTCTCCCACCACACACATACACAAAGGGTCTCTGTTCACGTCACTGAGAATCACGTTCGCCTGTTGCCATGGCGATGCCAATGGTTGGATCTAGGGATGGGGCAGCGTGGTAGGTGTCTTGTTGCCATGGCAATATTTAAAGAAAGGGAATGATGTCAGAAATTGCGCATGACGCGCACCAGCACCTCCACTGGCGTCATGATCGCACAGAAATGTGTTTATGAACTCAATAAACCAAACGCATTTTCATGACATTCGTTGTTAAATTGCTTATTACTTCCTACAGCGAAAGGAGTTCATAAACTTGCCGTCAAAGCAACTTACATCCTCAGTAAAATACATCATAATTACTCCATTCTTTGCACTGATTATAGTCAACAAATATTTATGTGTAGCAAGGTTTCTTCCTTCGTTGAGATTTGTAGCACATTTCCACCGAGGCTAAAACAGCTGACGAGAAAAGGAAAAGACATATTTTATACAGCCGCGGTGTAAAATGCCATACTAAACGATATCTATGACTGTGATATTCATTTCCTTTGCTGATAATAAAATACAAGTATCTTGTGATGATGTTTGGTTTGAATGCTGGAAACGGCCTCGGAATAAGCCGTCATACTAGCTTAATTCTGTACACATGCAATAATATGATATAAACAATTATGCAGTGATGTGGACTTATAACTATGGATGATAGCATAGAATAACTTTATTTTTGACTATTACAAACAGTAAACAAAGATCATCAACTTGTGCTGTATACATGAACATGTGATGTAGATCAGTCCAGTTATGAAGTGTCTCATATGTTTTAAAACATATTTTAGGGATTTAATAATTGTTTTATCCATGTTGTTTTTCCGGAGCTCCTTTCATGAGGATGGAGGCAGAGAAATGCTCTGGACAGATGGCCGGTTGATCGCAGGTTAACAGACGAACACATTCACACCTGCAGGCAGTTCACCTGTGTGTCTGTGGACTTTGGGAGTACCCAACCAATGGCAACAGAGGAAACGTCCACATCATGTTTGATAGAAACATGAAGTTATCTTTTAAATTGTGTTTCAATTTTTCCCATAGATAGGTACATGCCACATTTGACCGCTGCAGCCATGTCAACACATCCGCCATCTTGGAACAGTCAACATTTCAAATGCGGTCATCACTTCATTCACGTCGCCAGGATTTACCTTTCACGGGTAATGCGTTGCTTTGTGTTTTCGTGAACTCAATATAACAGGTTTGTAAACGAGGTCTAATTTAATTTGGACAGTGTTGATATTACTTTTAAATTGACACCGTCAATCCTTACTCTTTGTATTTAGGTCCTGTTTTGCAAACCTTTAATTTCCTGCCCATTTTGTCATAATATTTCATTATATATAAGTCACTTAATTACCTGAGCTTGACCCGAGCATATTTATGTATAAATAAACTGTACATAAATGATGCTCAGATTATAGACATTTCCATTTATGCATTAGACAAGCGACTTACATTGCTTTGTACTAAACACTGTTTTTCTGATTATGTGCGTCCCCTGCGATCGAACCAATGACCTTGGAGTTGCTAGCGCCACGTTTTAACCACTGAGCTACAGGAAAGGACAAGCATATTCTTATTTCTTAAACATTACAGAGCGTGAATTGTTCAGCACGGATCTGCAACAGTCTCTGTCATTGAGCATGAAAGCAGGGATATCAAGTACGAGTAAATCTGTTCGTGTTAATGAGGATGATGTACACACAGGCACATTTGGGTCTTACTGGCTAATAATAATTTGAAATGAAGTGGCCAGATTTATTCCTGTGAGTGGGGTCAGGGGTTTAAGCCTGTGATAGTCTTTCTGTTGACCCGCAGTAGCAGTTCTGTGTCTATGGTTGTGTTCACAGTGTAGTTGAATACAGATGTCACTTCACTTCTTATTTCATTTATTCATTCTGTACACACACTTCAGTTTATGGAAGCGTATTGTTTTGGGTGCCAAATTTCATTAACTCATATTGCATTTTGCTGCATTAATCACGGGAGTACAGAAAATGTTATCGCAAGTAAAAAGCCTTGAAGTAAAATAACATAACATTCATTTTTTTGCTTTATTGTGAAGCACCTTGGTCAGCAGTAATGTTGTTTTAAGGTGCTATATAAATAAAATTGACCATGACCTTGACTTTGACCTTGATTTAAATGATCATTTTATAAATTTTTGCTTGAGCATCTTAAATGTGTCTAATGAGTCTGGATAATATAATTAAACATAATAATCTAGTGCAATAATGTTTATTACATTCGAATCAAAAATTTGCAACCCATAAGCTTCCATAGATGTTTGTTTTGTATTGTGTGCGTGTTGTTGGATATTGTGCGTGTTAAGCTCCAGAGGTTTGATAGTTGCCAAAAGATACTTGTTTTTTTCTGATTTTTCAACTGATTTTTCAACATTTTTATAGAACTCCGTGCAGGTCTGTGCAAACAGTGTTTTGCTCGCACATCCTCCCGTTTAAAGAGAATAAAACTATGTGACTTTCACATTAAAGATAATGACAGTGCTGTAGACGTGTCGCCTTTTAGCCAAATTTATCGTTCTGAATGCAAAACATGTAATTTGTGTGATCCAAGATCCAAAACGTTTTTTGCAGATCTGGATCCAAATCTTTCCAGTCACTGTAAAGCAATAGAAATGTTTCTGAAGGACTCTCTACCAAGCAGAGAGAGCAAACCTTTTGATAACGTACATGTGTGTTTTACATAAATGTAATGTCACCACACAGGGGTTATAATAAAATCGGGTATTGTGATAAGCACTAAAGTAACATGCTGTTTTATGTTTCAAATAGAGATGTTAATTTCACCTCACAGATTTATGGTTTATCATTGCTTGATTCGCACTGTTTAATGCTGCTTTTCATGTCAAATAATCTGCAATAGTATTCCGTTCTGAACATGACTGTTTCAAGACCAAAGTCAGCGATCGCTCTGTAGTCTCGGCTCTATGATCCGCTCCTTCTGTCTGTTATATGTGAGCTCATCTTTTGTCTGCTGAGCACTTGTGTCCCACTTTAACACACAAATAAAACTTTTCTTTAATCCGGTCCTTCAGTGTATGACTGTCTTTGATGTCTGTAAGTCATTCCGTGTGGTTGTTCCGGACAGGCCTGAGCGCTTATGGCTTTACAGCTTTGGTGAGGTCTGATTCAGTCATTTCAGGTTTGCAACACTTCAGCAGATTTGTGATAAATATATGTGCAATCCAAGACGAAGACTTGGCCAAAAATACGCCCAACGGTTCTTGATTTATGATTTCTATATGTTTGTCTTTTATAAGTCTGTGTCTGTGTGCCCAACTGGTATAAATGATGTGAACGTTTAATTGGACCAAATGATCTGAACTATATTATGAAAGTTGTTCCATTTACAGTATATTTTTATTTATATACTTGCCTGCGAGCCATAAAATGTAGTTTTTTCTCGAGTACATCCATTATTGAGTGCTTGTCCGTAACAGAAAAGTGTTTTCGCGCGTGAAAGTTAAAGTATCATATAGCAGTGCTGTATGTTTCTAATGGATGTTTTGTGATATCCAACATGTAAAAAGGATTGCAGAAGCCTTCAGATTAAAGCAACAGCTCAGTCGTCTGGCCGCTGGTCATTTATTAACCCGTACACCTCTCTGAATAATGTTTGCACTAAAAACCTGTTTACGTGCGTAACTGAGAGAATGAAAGCACACTGGAGGGAATGTTTGTGTGCGTGTCCGGTAACAGGATAGCATGAAGAAATCCCAGAGTTCCCACAAAAGCCGTCAGTATGTGAGTGCGGATCCAGACTAAACCCTGCTTTAAGACCACATTGTGTCTCTTGGTAAAACTTTTCTGTGTTTTTCTGCTAGTTTTAGAAGCGAATAGTGTGTGAGATCTCTCACTGGAGTCCATTTTCACTTTTAAAATAACAAGATATTTTAAAAGCACAATTCATTCGATATTGATATTGATATTGAACGGCCTAGTCGTTTTCTTTGAATCCCAGTCGAGCATTTCAAAGCACTCGTGGAAATGTATAATACTACCCGTGAGTCTAAATTCATCAGTGCTCGCTCGCTCTCCGTTGGTACAGAGTTATTATTCTGGTGTACATATATTGTTTTGGTTTATAGTAAAGACATTTCATTTATGATTTTTCCTAGGTATAGGGAAGCAGGAGCTTACACAGACACCACGTGCACATCATCAAAAGTCAGCATCTGCACAATTCATTGTCAGTATTTCAAATATTTCTTTGCATAAAAGAAAAGAGCCAGTGAGTCAGACTGCAGACAGACTGCTGGAGGTTTCACTAATGGGCTCCTAAAATATGTTCAAGGACACGAACCTCAGTCTCTCTGGCCACTAACAAGGCCAATGTGTGACTGTCCCTGTTACCATGAAGATGAGTCACTCGCTTCTCTACGGTTCGCTCATTGTAGAAAGAAACCGGTTTGATCATTGATATCATCTCGCTCAGGCTTTCTGAGATGCTTCTGCGAGGCTGACGTCGATTCTGCTGCGAGAAAGTCCTGTGGCTACCCATAAGAAAGAAAAATCCAAATACATATTCATCACGTTCTCTTACATCAGTGAGTCTCAGTTGCATCTTAGAAAAAGAGTCAGAAATCTCACAAATGAGTTTGAGAAGAGATGTCAATAATGTGTCCGCAATCAAAAGATCTCAATATGAACTCGAACATTTCTTATCAAATTTACTCAAATCCAGATTCTTTCCTTTGCAATCTCTACATTTATTTTACACATAAATCCTCATGGATTTCAACAACTGTTTCATTTTCTTTCTTTTTTTCTCTCTTAAGCTATTTTAGGAGAAACTGAGAGACGCATTTAAACACCGTCTTTCAAACATCCGTGCGGTCCTGCTGTCGCCAATGGAGCTCATTTACTCGATGGATTATATTCTGACTTTTGGCTTAAAGGAGATTCTTGTTTTTGTGAAACGTCTCTAAATGATAGGCCATAAGAGAGAGTCATAAAACCATTTTCTATCGTCTCATGTGAGTCAAATCAGATTTTAAATCATGTGGACGCAACAAAACCAGTTTTTTTCTGTAAGGGAGTCGTTAACATTTCAGAAAGAGATTGTATTTGTTGACATTAGTAAATAAAATATTTTTAAACCATTTTTAATGTATTGTGATGAAATTGAGCATGCACGGTTAAAGTCCCCGTGAACGGGAATTTTGAATGAGAAAAACAGTGGGCACGGCTTTCGTCTTTCTCTGCGATGTCTTTAAATGGACAGGAGAGGAGTAAACGGATGCTGCGCCAAAGCCGTCTTATTTACGTCATTTAAGATGGATAGTCCACAGGACAGAAGTGCATTTTCAGATTTTAACTGAAGATTATGAGGGCATAATATTTTTAAAAAGAAAATGACCCACATTGATAAACTATTTACAAATAAAAGCTGCAATATTTCATGAAAAAATCGGCATTGTCGTTTTTTATTTTACTGGAACTTCAAAGGAATAGTTCAACCAAAATGAAAGTTCAGTATATAAATGTACTCGCCCTCAAGTTTCTGGGGCACCATTGACTACCATAGTAAGAACCATTTTTGTATGTATATATATTTTTCAGTTTAACACAAAAGAAAAAAGATATTTCAAGAGCACATTTGACCACCATTTTAAATGTTCCTATATATAATGTATATATTTCTTCAGAGGATCACGAAAGAACACTTTGAAGAAATGTCTCGGTGGTTTTGTGTCATACAGTAGAAGTCAACGGGGTTTAGTGGTCTTTGGTTATCAACGTTCTTCAAAATATATTTGTGTTCTGCACAGAAGTTAACAATTAAATCATTTCCATTTTTTGGTGAACGATCACTTTAAGAGTCTTCCGATATGCTCACACTGTAGTTGCAGACAAGCTGTGAACTGGCGAAGTGAACGGGCAGTAGGCTTCATTCTTTTAAGTGTGCGCTTTGGTCTTAATGGAGTATTTTATGTGATGTGCAAGAGGGCCAGGAACAACAGGAAATGGAGTATTAGAGCCGTCAGTCAAACTTCAATAAAGACCATATGTCTAAAAGAGAGAGAGAGCGAGAGAGAGAGAGAGAGAGAGAGAGAGAGAGAGAGAGAGCAGTCTTCATTAAATGTATTGACCAACAGTCATTGTTTAGTTTAGACTGATACGTTTGTCAGTTTTAGTCTTTTTATAGTATACCTATTGCTTAGAAGGACATGTCGGTGCAATTCCCACTGAACACGTGACTCGTAAATGGATGCAAGTGTAAGTCACTTTGGTTAAAAGCACCTGCCAAATGCATGAATGTAAAATAACGTGCTCTCTAACATAGTTTTAAATGCAGCGATACCCTGGTTTCCAGACAACTGACCACTTGTTATGCATATGGATCTGCTTTTGGAGAAATCGAGCCATAACAATCCAGCCAGATGAAAAGAACCCTCTTTCTGAAATGCGGACACTAAAGCACGTCTACAGCGCATGAATCACATCACACCGCTCGAATGAATGCAACGTGTTTAGAAGGTTGAAATTCCCTTCCAGATTTGCGTCTCCATACAGGCTCTGCTCTTCACGTGTGTCTGAGCTTTCCAAGGCCAAGGTTGTGGTTAGAACGAAGAATGTGCGCTATGTGTAATGTTGCCAGGTCCAAATAAGGCACTCTTCCACGACAAACCTGCGAGTGACATGAGCCTCAGCCTATCACAGGTCAGCTCTGAAAGCGCTAATTCAGAAGACAATAAAAAGTTTGACTTTTTGGACTTTGTTTTTCAAACTTTTATTTTCTAATATCAACAGGGAGTAAAAACATTGGAGCAGTCAGTAAGACTTGAAGAAGACTGTATGAACGTCCATAAGAAACAAATCTCACAAATGTGACCATGGATCACAAGGCCAGTCATAAGTTGCATGGGTATATTTTAGCCAACAATACATTGTATGGGTGAAAATGATCCATTTTTCTTTATGTCAAGTACATTTTTGCACATTCGGATAAATTTTTTTCAAATAGTTCCCATCCTAACAGACCACACAAACATATTTGTTCAGCTTTCAGATGATGTATAAATCTCAATTTAAACATTTTCTTTGACAAATGTCTCAGAAGAAACCGTGTCAAACTGAGCTCAGATTTGTTAAGTCTAAATACGATTGAAGATCTTAATATGAACTCAAACATTTCTCATCAAATTTACCCAAATTCAGACTATTTGACCTCTACAATCTACATTCATTTACTCCTACATTCTCTGTTTAACTTCCATTTCATTACCGTCTATAAGATAAACTTGTGTTATTTTAGAGATTTTCTGTGTGATTTTTCTTTCCCCACATCATCTGCCCAGAATGCATTAATCTCTCATTTTCTTCTCAGTTTAATCTCTTAGTTTTTCCTCTGCTGTTTTTCTTTCAGTGCACTTTTCACTTGCTGTCTGTCTATAGTTTAGCTGAAACAGAGACTCCATAAAAATATATTCTGTTCCCAATATTTTTGGCTTAAACAGTAGCCCGCTTCACTTCAAGACCAAGTGCCATCAGTCTCTGCGTATACATACAGTATAAAAACATACATTGGTGGGCAAAAGTGATGTCCGGGAGTCATATTTGTACAATATTTGCTTTTAATTCCTCCCTCAGGTCACATTAAAACAAAAACAAAACTTTCCGGGGCATTTATTCGATATGTATTTAGCAAGAAGCCAGTTATGCATTGCTTTTGAGTTGCAAAGATAACAGGAACGTAATGAGACAGCCGTGTGCATTGAAATGTCTCTGTGACGTGTCATCCGTCTCCTTCCAACATGAATCTTGAGGATGTTTTATGGAGTCTGACAGTCTCTGGAGGCTCGAGTCTCCAGAATGTCCCGGAGGGTGAGACCTTGGATGCACAACCAGCAGACGCTTTTGAACTGTTGTTGTTGGAGAAAGCGGTGAGTGGAAAAGTTTGCTCCTTGACAACATTTCAAAGTCATTCATTTGAATTCTCTCCGGGCTCTGTCCAGAACATTGGAACCTTGACCTGTGACATCATTGTTTTTACCATCAGTTCCGGTTTGCGATAACCTAAAATTCATCAAACCACTTGTGCATTGCATCTCTTATCTGTGTAATCTGCACCAGAACCTAATGGAAAAAATAAATGGCTGGAGAAACGGTTTCCCAACCACCAGGTTGGCTACTTCAAGACTCACCAAAGATCTTTCCATTTTACTCATGTGAACCACAATGAGCCACTCCGAAGACAAAAATCAGAGACTGCTAAATTGTTTTATATCCTACAATCAAATATTATCAGTGTGGTCATTACATCGAATGGCAGGGTCACGCTAACCAGCCAAACCATGATCTCGTAGCTCAACAAACAGACGTCATGTTAAAATCAGTGTTTAAACCCTCCGAGGAAATCATTCTACAAATGGTGTATTTGTAGTTGTCATTGAACGTCAAATAATTGAACGTCAAAAAAAGGATACACGTCGCCTTTAAACTGATTGGCAAATACGGGCTGTTTTTTGCTGACCGCAAGCTGGCTGTTGTTTCAGCTGGAGATTTTCTCTTTCCGTGTTTTGTTGCTGTCGGGCTATTATGGGAAGCGATTATAGGGGAAATTCCGTTAAAATCTACACTTAATTCAATTACTGTAAAGTGTTTAGCCTTTCTTTATCCTCGGTTAAAGAAAGAAAGAAGGGGTTCGGGGGAGATTAGCCCATCAGGATGTCGCGCTTTCTGCTTTTACGGGATTTTTCACTTTTAATAACACCCTGTTGATAAAGTGATGCTATTGTCTTGGTATACGACTCCAATAGATATCATAGACATTAAGTCTCTTTTTGTTTGTCTGTTTTCTCTATCCAGATGAGGTATTTTTGAAGGCTATCCAGGAAGTAAGCCCGGTCCTCGCGAAAAAAAGCCTATGCATTTTTCCCATAGATTTATCTGTGATTAACAAAGGTTTATGATGTTTACACGTTTTGTCTATCAAGATAATCTTCACACAGTGTGTGGTCTCCACAATTAATTCTTTTGATGCCGAAATACAATGGGAAGAAGTACAAAGCTAACACGATGCTATAATCAGATTACACATAAAGTCGGTCGATATCAACGTCACCAAGCCTCCGACATCTCTTTCAAACTCTATTAAAATCAGGTTCCCTGGTAAGTCAATTCTCTGTGAATGAATCCGCATCAACATTGTAGGACATGTTGCATTATTTGCGAGCTTTACATGCGTGATGACGTCTATCGTCCCCGCCAAAAGAACTTGAAGATTTTTCAAAAAACACAATAAGGCTTTAAAAAAATCACAAGCAGATTTTAATTGGTGTGTTTTTTGTCATAGAATAAAACGTGAAAATAGAGGTTTTGTTTACCACAGACCTTATTTCGGGAGATTTACCAAAAACCCATAGACTTTGGAGCGATGGAACCGGAAGTCTTAAAATGCTAACTTGCATCCGGGTTTTGCATCCGGGTCGTCTCCTCGGCTCCCTATGATTCCTGATGCTTGCCTGCCTTAAAAGTGTCATCAGATGTGTATAAAGACCTTACATAATGAAGCGTTATGTTTTTATTACCTTAGAATGAGCTATTTCTATCTACATACACTGCGGGTAATTCTCCATGTTGTTATACAGTTTAGACCTAAACAGACTTGTTTACAGCGCGTGATTTCTTAAAAACATTACAAAGAAAATTTGCGACATCTTAGTTCTGTGTCAGCCACCTTGGTGCTTGAAAGTGAGGATGGAGGGGGAGTGAGCCATTGGTTGCAATTCACAACCTCACCACTAGATGCCGCTAGATCTCACACACTGGGCCTTTAAAGTGACCATAAATACATTGCTTTTTGCACCATTGAGCATCCAGCTCTCTGAAACCTCCATCTCTAATTATCATGAATTTGTCTCAATCGTCTCCAAGTGTAATTTTAAAAGCTCAGATAAGTGAATGTCTGCTGGTCGTGTGTTTATTATGTGCTGTGATTACTACAGCTGAACTTTATCTCACTCACACTCTGTCACATGCAAGCAACACCAGAACCTCTTCTGAAGTCGCTCTCCTCTCTCTTGTGTTTACAGGTCATTCGGTTCTGTTTAAGCGTCTCTGAATCCACACATCCAGATGTGAAGTGGGTGATGCGGAGTGCGGCAAAGAGGGAGATAGAAGGCGAACGATAACAAGCGGATTACACGAGAGAAACAAAGACTTGATTTTCTCTTTAATCACCGGCTCATTCAGTCACACTTATACAAACAAGAGAAACACAAATAAACACACACACACACATATGAAGTGATGTAATGGACATTATCATGGACGCAGGAACAGACATCGCCGTCCATTATTAGATTGAAGAGTTTTGATTTATAAAGTGAGATTGACTGTGTTCTGTCAAATTGTCATATTGGTTTGTTTTAATAATACAGAATTGTTCATTGAAACAGGACAGGCGATCTGGATCTGATTTGACCTTCACTCCTTGGGGTAAGATGAACTGGGCAAAGCACACTCAATCTGGGCAATAATGTACGTTTTTAGATGTGATGTGATTTCAGATCTGTTCATTAGACTGTACGTGATAAACATAACACCGTTTTGAACATTGCTTTGATCTTACCTAAAGATCAATTACATCGATTAAATGTACCGGAGATACAGTTCCAAAAATGTGAGACAGCTTCTGTTTGCCAAAAGATTCATTTTGTCTTGACCTCTATATTTGAAAAGTTCACACCACTGATGCTTTAAATGCAGTGTTAAAATGTAGTGTTGTTTCAATACATGATTGAGTCAAATACTTAAATCAAAATGATAGATTTTTCTTTTACAGGTATGCCAAAAATCAAGGATATTTAGCAAAGGTCATGTTCCATGAAGATATTTTGTAGATCTCCTACCCAAAATATATGGAAACTTGTGAGTAGATGCAGCAAAATTGCCCAAAACATGCCTAGAAACTTTGCTCGCCTCTTTCTGCTCTTTGGGAATGACTCAAGTTTGTAAAGCTTAGAACTTCTGTTTACCTCAACGTGGTTACAGCAGTAAGCAAACAAAGAGCGTAAAATACTCCTTTTCTTCATATCAAGGGCCTACAGCGCCTCGGATTTACAACTCTAAAGGTGCATCTTAACAAACCATACATCAATGGAATGCTTTTTTATTCAGATGATGTATAAATCTCAATGTAACAAATATTGACCTTTATGACTGTTTTTTTAGTCCTGGGTTAAATTTGTTTCTGCTTTTATATCTCCTAAGCATTTTCAGGAGAGACAAACACAATTGAGATCCTGACTTAACATCTATGTGAGGCGACATGGAAATAATGATGTATTTTTTTTGTTGAGAATTTCAAAATCAGATTTTCTTTGTAAATGTGTACCAACTGTTTTTGCAATGTATTTATCGTCCATATTTTACCCAACCATGAGTTGAAACAACCCACCACATTTTTAGACAAAGATAAAAATATCCACATATGGATGACTCTTTAACCTGTTATAATTAATGTCTTATTTTAAAAATCACGAGCCAAATAAAGCCACACTTTAATCCAAGCCATCCATCTTTTCGACTTCATAGCAAGGGTGGATGTTTGACCCTTATTTGTGGCCTGCCCAAGAAAAATAAAAAGCCCTTTGTTGCGCTCAAAGTCAATTTGGATTGAAGCGCTGAATGAAAACAGTCTGGAGTTTCAACGTCCGGCATCGCTAAACCAGATCCAGCCATCATCCTGAATCACAAAAAATGATGCAAAAAAGTGTGACATCTGCATCTGATGGTGCCCTACAGAATGATCTTGGTTTAATCTAATCTAGTTTGTGCATAACAAGTCTGGCTTTATAACAGCTGTTGAAGGGAGATAAATAAAGGGAGGTCACTCGGTCCGTCACAAGGCCACGCGAGGACGCGCTCTCAAGAACGGGGTCACCGTCACTTTCATTGATGCTCACGCCCGCCTAATCAAAACCACAACATGCCCTGTCCTCTTTTTCCGGATATTTGTCGATCTCATTCACAGCTGGTCGGCTGGAAATATGTATTCATTTGCTTCAATAAACTCCAGTTACCCCGCTGTTGGGTAGTGAATGAATCAAGTGTGTTGAGACAGCTGGCTACTGAGGCAATCTTAACTTAGTGTCAGAGGTTTTGATGCACCCCACCGGGCACACGATACGGGATTCGACAACACTCTTTTAACCTTGTTTCACCTGCACGTGTTCGAGCTATCGACGATCTTGTTTTTCCTGAACGCTAGCGCCAAAATCACTGGTTTTTAATTCCACGTGAGTCATGGTTATCATTCCTGTTTTAGACACACCTGTATTGGATTTGTTAACGCCAATGTGCAGAAAAATAGGGATTGGATACATGAGCCCAAGGTAGAAATTATATCGCAGTAGCTATGGTCTGTTGTGTCTTTCTCTTCCAATTTCTTTTTTGAGAAGTTTCAGAGGAAGCGTTCTGTTTTGCCAAAAGGTGGATGTTTTGTGTTTTATATTTTGTAAACACGGGACGACTTTGGAGCTCACGGTCGATTGAGAGCTGTTACTGTAAATATTGCATTGGAAATGAAAGAAAGCGATGACAAACACTGCTCTGTTTGTTTCAGTGTTCTGCATAGAGACAAATGTTATTGCTTTGGAGTTCTCAGTTGTGTTTCATTTAGGTATCGAGGTGGTTTCTGTAAAATAGCTTAGGAACAGAAAAAAGAGAAACAAATGAGACTAATTGTTGAAGAGATTGTAGAGATAAAATAAACTGGATTCGGGTCAATGTGATTAGAAATATTTCTTATTGAGTTCATATTGAGATCTTCCATAACATTGACTTTTGATTGCAGACTTCACCTGAGCTCTCAGGAGAAATATCTGAGACTCAGGTGAGACTTGATGTCTTGTCTCGAGTAAAACAATAAAGAAGATTTCATTAGGTCATTTTTTTCTTTGCTTGATATAATGGATGTAAATGGAGTCCACGAGGTCAAGAGTTCTGGTGACATATTGACGTCTTGTGAAGCGAATCGATTGTAATTTGCAATAAACTGCACATCATTTATACAATTATGAGCGGTATTCTACAGTTTCCGCCAAATGTCCCGAACGCATGTCCACTGTCGCATAAATGACGCTCAAAGGTGAACGGACACTGGTTTGTTTACGGGAGGATGCGTGTGCATATCTTAAGATACGCCATTTATGCGACATAACGAGCTGATAAACCGATTCGCTTCACAAGACGTCAATATGTCACCAGGAGCCACAGTTTCACGCTTGTGTTTAATGTTTATGTGCTTTATTAAAATATCTACCACATGCACAAACGTAAATATATCTCTTAAATGCAATGCAATGGTTCATTTTGAACTGCGGGCGCTTGTTGACCATGGCCTTTTTCCTTTTAATATTCCATTCATAACCAAACCCTTTGAGGTCAGACGCTTGGCTTGCCCCTTCAGGTTTTGGCTGGTTGCTGGTGGTTAATAGCAGCTGGTGAGTCATCATCTTAATGGCAGAGTGCGGTTCCTCACAATCCAGCCAGAGCGACTCACATCTCACATCTGGTTCTGATGTTCCTGTCGACCTGTAGACCGAACCCTTTCTGCCTCAATCTGACACTCGCTTAAGAGTTCAGAACCGTTGTCTCTCACAACATCAACTCGCAGTCAAGAAAAACATGACCGATGACACACTTTAGACATCCCCAGAGAAACATCTCACTATGAACTCAAACACTTCTCAGTTTACCTGAATCTACCATCTACATAAAATTTACTCATCCATCCTCTTCGTGTTTCAACGATTGTCTCATTTGTTTCTGTTTCTGCTTCTGTTGTTTCTGAGACTTGAATGAAACACGACTGAGAACTCCATCGAATCTCCTGAGCTATTAAAGAGCGGTAACATATCCGGCTGTGAACGCGTATGGAAGTGAAAATAATGACAGGGCTGTTTATGATGGTACTGTCTGGGCTAGTCGGGTCATTACAAAGCGCAGTTCTTACATTGCGCAGGTTGACATGACCAAACAGACTGTAGCTGTAGAAACATCTGTTAGCGTTGTGTAATATTTAAAAAAGCAGATGGGCAACGTTTCAAATCAGTTTAGATTTGAGCAAGGCACCTTACCCCTGATTGCTCTGCAGTAATGTGCCACTGTAAAAAACTACCTGTAAGTCGCTTTGGATAAAAGCGTCTGCCAAATGAATAAATGTAAATGTAGATCCGAAACAAAACCAATTCCAGTGTTACATTCCCCTCCAGTGTTTTCACGTTTGTCTTTTTATTTTCCTTTCATCTAAGAAGCTGTCGACACGAGACGGTTTTCACCTGAAAACGCAAAAAAAAGCCATTTGGCTGTCCGTTTACATGGAAAGGGCGTTTTAGGGGACTGAAAACGCAAACTTTTGAAAACGGGTCTCAAAGTGCAACTTTTTGAAAACGTTTCCATTTAAACTGCAAGACAGAACTTTCCGAAAACGATGATGTCATGCGCATGCGTATTACGCGCTCGGTCCCGCGAGTATTACCAAAACAATATGGCGGCTTCTCGTACAGTAAATTCTCGCTGCTCGACTATCTATTAACGTTTGGATTAACGTGGATTTGTTGCACCAATAAGACCAGCGCAGATGGACTATTTACATTCGCCAGATTTAAACACACATATACGTCGACCAACGGTATTTAAAAGCACAACTGTGCATGTGTTTGTGCCAAGGCACGTCCTGTTTCTTTACACAACAATGCCAATCGCCATCCACTGGCCTGGAAGTGCAAACTACAGCGTTTTTATTCGTTTTACTGGATCCGTGTAAATGCAGAGCGTTTTGATGACGTTGTCATGTGTATACTTTCCTGTAGCTCAGTGGTAAGAGTCTTATAAACAGGCAGATGTCCAGACAGTGTATTCGCTGGGGTTTTAGTCAGTTAAAAAACTGCATGTGTGATGTATACAAAATGTATATGAATGCATACAAAATAGGAAATTGTTGTGAGAATCTTACATTGAACACTAATGTTTCAGCTGTTATTTATTGATTTAGGTGATTCATGCAATGAACTGGACTTTAAAACAATACAAACAACGCATGAACACAAACAAAACAAGTGGACACAATTCATTTGAAGCATATTACCTCCTGATTGTATTCAGATCTCCACATTTCAACCAGTGAATCAGGATTATATAACCCAAACATGAAAACAAACTTAACTGCTGACTTTAAAACGCATTACATCACATAAGAATCTAAGAAGCACTGTGAAGAAATACAGACTGAAAACATGGCCCGGCCCGCACAGGAAGAAAAATATTAAAAAGTCATTTTTTAAATAGATAATTTTCCGGCTTTTTATCAAACCCTTGTAATGCAGATGTCATGGAGATGTCATGCAAGCTCCCTGTTTTTGAAAGAATGTTTCAATAGTTTACTGGAAAACATAAGAATATTCTATCATATTAAATATTACATTTACAGTGTTTTTTGCTATTTATCATGTAAAATCATGTTTCACTTTTATCAAGTCCCTTAATACCTTACAAAGCAACGATATACACCAACTATAAAAATAAGCACCTTTTGCTTCAGTTTCAATCATTCTTAAGAGAATAGCAATGTCCACACCAGAACTATAAGTTCTTTTTAATAATCGTATATTTTTGTACCAATCACATTTTTATGTTGTGAACATCCATCTTTATCATGTTGTGAGGGCTCTCACGATATCATATTTTCACTTCAAGGTTATGATATGATATCACGATATCTGCAACTCTTTTTTGGGGGGGGGCAACTAATGCTAATAGTTCATTTTGTTATTTGATCATGAACTTTTTTGGCCAACGAATCACATTTTAATTTCAAGTTTATGGATTAGAGAGTTTGTAATCATTGTGACTCTTAAGACACCATTTCAAACAGATGCTCGATGAATTTATGTTTAAATTCGTGTTTAGATTTAGGACGGTATTAATAATCAAGGGTTTTAATATCACGGTTATCCGGTCAATTGTGAGACCCCAAATTTAGACTTACCCAGACCACAACTCTCATGTCACACAAATGGCCGGAAACATCTAATTTGATTTGAAAGGTAAAGTGTATATTTATCTCAGAACAGGTGTATGTATGAAGAGCAGGTGTAGGAACGGTGTTTTGTGGGTTTGATCTGCAGAGGTGGAGATTAGCCTGGGGAGAACTGAACAAAACAGCTTAAATCTGTTCACGCTTGAGTTTATATACATGATTGCGACTGTACAGCATTAAATGGAGAGAGAGGGGGGAGAGATAATGGTGTCATGCTTTTATTTTATTGGGCAAATGTGAAAAGAGAAACAAAACAGCAAATGGGTTCAGTCTGCAGACAGAGTGACTGTACGTCCTGTCCTTGTGTTAATATGCGACGTTCTGCCCTGTCAGCAGTGGTTTGTGTATAAAGATTTCAATGAAAAAATGGTTAAAGGCTTATATTTTACAAGGTGTTCATACATCGGACAGCTCGTGTCATCTGGATTGGTGATGACTCAATGCATTTAAAGTTTCAGATTGATACATTATTTTTACGTTTTGGTTTTTGACATCTGTTTACACCATTAATGTTATAATCCAAATTTCAAGTTGAACTGTAGTCATTTTATCCATGAAATTTCATGAAAAATATTACAATGTGTACACTAATAGTTTTGGAATTGCTGGCATATACTCCTAAAAATGTAATTGCCATATTTTTTGAATGTATTAAATTAAACTTGTGCATTCATTCAGCATCATTAAATAAGTGAAGCCTGAAACCACACAGCACAGTGATGGATTTCATTTGGAAAAAACATTGTGATTTTAGGGGCAGAACTGAACATGAATATGTACCTATGGAATGTCTAAAAGGTCGTATAAAGGCTCAGTTCCTCTCTGGTTCTGGTAACAGTTTCCGAACTTTATTTCCATTCGAATTAAAAAGTAGGAAGAAAGATTTGTGCGTCTAAATTCATATTTAGTTGTGTTGAAAACACATGAATTGAAAAACAAATTAAACGTTTTTTTTCACTGTAGGCCAGTGTCTCCGCTTATTGTAGTGTGCAAAATATTTTGACTTCTAAAGCAAATTTTTGAAAGTCTTCAATGTTTTTTCTTAATATTTATAATTTAATCCTATTTCAATTTCATTTGTAATTGATTTTCAGTATCTTTAATAGCTCACTTTAGTATTCAGTGTTCACTTTTAGCTTATTCACAGAAACAGGGACATCATAAACCCAGAAATGTGTTTAAATCTATCTAGAGTTAAAACATCACATACGGACAATTTTAGTCTTTGAGATCGGCTAGAAGCTCTCTGAGGAGTAAAGTGTGACATTTCAGTACTCCTTGTTGTTTTAAACCTGTTTCCTTGCGTTAAAACTCTGCATATCTTCAGCCAGAGGATGAAAGACTTCAGATCTACACACGTGGTCAGAAGATGTCCAGAGATACAGATGGGAGATGCACACACACTCAGTGAAGAAGAACATTTAGGTGGAAGTTCAAAGCGAAGTTTGGAAATTAAATTATTATTCGTGGGCATGATATTAACAACCATAACACTTCATTCGTTTAGACTATAAATATAGTATCTTGTCCGTGTCATTATCTATTGTTTAAGTAAGGGATGGTTGTCATCGCAGAAATAAGCCCCGACAGTGTGATCAGGCTGGATCAGACCGAAGTGGTTTATTTCGCGATAACAGCCGGCTGCTTGTACATTATCCCATTTATTACACGGCTCCTTGCCACATGAAAAAAACCTGAAAATATATGTGTATGTTATCTGTTAATAACAAATCTGCTAATCAGAATCAAGCATTTCAACGAGCCGTGTAATAATCATGCTTAGGATGCTTTGGAAAATAAATGACACTTTGCATTGATATTTTGTTATCTAAATCAAGAACGTTCATACAGATGACAGTATGGCAGCACAATGCAATGCACATTGTATTCTATAGAAAGAGTGATGGAGAATCTCTGATCACCCTTATGTACATGATTCTGTGCGTGTGAATTATAATGTTATTCTCAGACAGTGTGTGGCTGCGTGTGGAGGAGACACGGCTCGTGCCAGATTTGTGCGCGGGTTGTTCCGTTTATCAGCAGATTTATAGATGCTGTGGAAAAGCCTCTTCATTCCTGAGTCATGGCCAATCACCATAACATTTACATTTCACATCATTTTAGCCCACTTTACCACCAAGTCTGCTGTTATCATTGCCCACCCGCTGCACAAGAAAAATACTGTAATTCAACCCATGGTTGGGTAAAATATGGAAAACGCAACTGTTGGTTTAAATGAACCCGTCTCCATGCTTTCCTATTTAATTTTGCAACAATCACCAAATTGTTAATAATACATTGTTGTCGCATAATGTAACATGTGCATGCGATTGATTCAACTTCTAGTTATCGTGTAAAACTTGAGCGAAAATATTTTCAGAGCTTTAAACTTCAGTTGACATCAATCAAATAGATTGCATTGCAAAAAAAAGAGTAAGAGTGGTTTATTACATTAACACAATCATAGCAACAAACTTGCTGAACCGCATCTCTTCATCTAGTCAGCGTAAACATACATAAACGTTTTGTTTAAAACGTCTGCTTGTTTGGGTGTCTCGCACTGCTCCCTAATGCTGCAGTAATCGTGAAATTGGTTTTGGAAACTGGGAGTTTGGAGATTTATAATATTTACATAACTATCATGAACGTTTTTTGGAAGGGATGTTTAAGTGACATGTCTGGCTCGAGCATTTATGATTCTGTGAAACCCTGCAGACCCTCTGTTTTCTTTCTCTCTCTCTTTCGCATTCAGATTACAAGTCTGGAAGATTTTACTTTGGCTTGCTGAGAATCCAACTGGCAGGACTCAGGAAAGGTCAGAGGTCACTGTCTCACATGGACCGAAATTCAATGACCTATAGGACATACACTTGCTGTCAAAATACAAACGTGGCATATCAAGTTTTTATGATTACATCACAGACAGATTGTGTTTCTGTGACGTTCAGTTTTTGTCAAGGATATACAGAGTAATGCCTATAGTATGTTTGGACAGAAGTAAATGTAATGTGTAAAAACTCAAGACATGGTTACCGTTGAACATTTCTTAGCTTTGCTTCTATCATAATATTATAAAAAATAAGCAAAATGACTACAGCCTCAACATTCATATCTTTCAATGTCATATTCAATGGTTTTATGATGTAATCTTTAATGAAAATGACACCAAGTCTAACTGAGAATGAGATCAATGTGCTACTGTACAGTACAGTTAGTTAAAATAAAACACGTTTTTGTTTTGTACATTTTAACAGGAATGCAACACGTGTTTTTGATTCACTGGAAAACAATATCCAGCTTTAAATGAGGATTGCATGGCTAATAAACAAACTGCTTCTCAATCCAAGATCCGTCTGTTTCAAGACATTGGATTTATTGTCAACATGGTCATGTTTCACAAAAACTCAAAGACTCTCAAGAGACTCGATGTCCAGCATCTGTTTCCGAGATAGGAAACGATTTGCAAAGAAATTTGCAAAGATATGTTTGTGTTTCTTCAACTGTGGGTACTTTTGTGTTCAAAGGGTTTGATTTTATTAAAGAAGGAACAGATTTCATACATGTATGTATTGGCAGACACTTTATGCAAATAATTGTATTTCTTTTATGCATTGCATTTTTCTATGTGTATTCTACTGCTTGTTTCTCATTTTAATTGAATCACATTAAAAGTGTATTGCAGTTATTTAAAAAACGTTTTTAATATAATTTATATCATTCTTTATCATTTATTGTACTATCGCTTCAATTTTCGTCATATATCAATATGATTGTTGTTAAAGCTAAAAATGTCGAAAAACTATATAAACATCAAAACAAATATGGACATATTTTATATAAACCATTTTGATGTTTGTTGTGCAATTTGTCGTGTATTCATTCAAATTGCAATATTATAAAAAAGTGTCTTCCATTTTGCTTTACAGATATTTGAAATATCATTTTCATGAATAGATTCGTGAGGATGTTTCTAGGAAATCTAGGCTGACAAGTCTTTGCAAACTGGTGCACGACCTTTTCTGTAAACCATAGGTCAAACCGCACGCACAACACGTTTCTGTGTCGGCATGCACCAGTTTTGCCATTACAAAATCATTCAGAGTTACTCCCTGAGTCTTGCGAATCTCACAGAAGGATTTGATTTCAATCTATTGGTCTGTTGAAGTTGCAGTATTGAGAAGAAGCTGACGTGTTTTTTCCAGGGTTCATTCACAGCGCACTACGTCATTCTTGTCACAAGGAGGCGCAGCAGAATGAACAAACACATCCAGAGAGACTTTCTCTCTCAATTCCCCACAAATTCAAACACTGATTTTTCATAGAGTTTAGAGGAAGGTGGTGGCTTAGCAAGATGAGCTGCATGCAAATGGAGCTAATGAATAAGTAGAACCAACTTGTCTAATTCATTGAGCCGTCACGTGGTTAGCTTGAGGCTAGGTAAGTTAGGGAATTGTGCAACGGCGCGGCTCGGTTGAGCAAGCCTTTGTTTGCTTTGTTTGAAGGCGTGAGAAGCAAGTGAACCCAAGAATCAAAGGAGTATTCTGTCTCTCCACTTACTATTTGTCTTTCATTCGTCCATCACTGGCGCACACTGACCCAACAGTTTAATCCGGTGACAGAGGAGGGCGCTCTTATCACCGGGGTGTATGCGTCACGATACACATAAACCCATGAGCTGTGTCTTCCCCAGACACTTGAGCACATGACTATTAAGCGTTTAATAAGATTAAGGGAGATGGGTAAATATCCCGCTCATGAAGCGCTAAATTTAGTACATTCAAAGTGATGCTTAACCCGAGGATAACGCTGGCCCTGCCCGGCCCCCTTTACCGCTGACGCCCTCGGACCCAATTGCAGGCTCCGAGGGCGAGCTAAGGTAATGCACTTACTCTAAAGGGTGAAAGCTAGCTTGCTAAAATGATGCTGGCAAAGACATTTTTATTTGATGCAATTTACAACATCGATGTGTTATAAGAATAAGAATCAAAGCCATGATATTTCAAGCACCACATACTGGGAGCGTTGTCAAAGTGAAATTTGTGATGGTGCTGTCTTCCCTTTTGTCAGAAGGAAGTGACTTCTGGGAATGAGGAATAAAATAGGATACAAACACACCGGGCAATCGTTTATAAACCCTCCAATATTACATTAAAATAAAATTCATGGTGACACAACACTGTGCATTGTTTGTTTGACAAGTGACGCATGTGTAACTGTGTTTTGCTTTCTAAGAGGAAGTGCATTAGGAAGCATAAGGAAGTGCAAGAGGAAGTGTGCAACAGTTGGAGAGGGACAACAGCATTTCTTCCACATCGAGAGCTGTTGTTAATATGTTTCAGATACATTTAAAGCATCTTTTTGGTTCCTCGAAGTGGAAAAGGGTTCTCCAGATTATACAAGTAAATGGTTCTTATAAGTTAATCGTTTTTTAGGGAACCAAATATGGATTTTCCATATGGGCATCGATACAAGGAAGCTTTTATGTGACTACAGTTTGTATTCCGTATTATTTATTGGGGTTATATAACAAAATGACTAAAATACTTCAAAGATGTTCTGAAGCAGTCTTCATAATGCACATAAATACAGTCAGATACAAACTGAGAGAGAGAGAGAGAGAGAGAGAGAGAGAGAGAGAGAGAGTTACCAATGAGGGAATGATATCCTACATTAAGAAATAATCTAGTATACTTCAGTGTTTACTATAGTTAACTGCAGTCAAATTCTGTTTTTGATCCTTACCGTATATTAAAGGATGCTACAATATTTACTACCGTTTGTCAATTCATTCAACTTGATCCCTTACGAAAATGAACAATGGTTTTATTACAGTAGAAGTGTATAAACCGTCCTTTTTAGTTTTATTTGTTGTAAAATATGGTTCATTTTTGTATGGGATACAGCAGAATACTGTATTATCAAAGTGTAATACAGTATAGGCCTACTACAATTGACCACAGCTTACTATAGTAAACATTAAAGTATACCACAGCATTTTTATACAGGGTCTATCAAAACATACAGACACTAATACATTTATTTGCAGTGTGTGCTGTTTAGTCAACAGTTACAGGTGAAATGCACAATTAACACACGATTTCTGTCGGGTTCACTGCCATCAAATTGATTTACAATTGGCTTTCGGTTTAGATTTGCCGTATGGTTCTGTTCTGGGCAAGTGCAGCGATAACCCCCCTTAGTGTTAGAACAGCAGATGTCATTAGATCTTTAAGTGTAACACATTATATAAATAATTGAGAAATTATGAAAGGGATAAATGAATTTTAAAACGGAATGATGGCGTCATATTTCTATAGGTAGATGATGACCTACTAAGGGCTTGACTCACGTGACCTGCCAGAACTAACGCTATACGCTAGACTTTAGATTTTCAGACGAGTCAAAATAAGTGTAATATCTACGAATTATATTGTAAAGTGTTAATGATTTTTCTTTATCTACACAGTGTTGATGCACAACTCAGCCGATTTGTATAAAAAAACCATGCTGCTCAAGACGGGTTTATCGCTGGTCTAGATCAGTTAGTACAGCCGGTGAAGCCGAATAGGTTAATAGTTTAAAGTAACTTGTTCGCTGGTGGTGGGTTTTATCATTCTGCATCACTCAGCTCTATGAACATCATACTCGTTATCAGCCATTGGGTTTTGTTAAAACCACACAACAGGATGTGATCGACGTGAAGTAGTCGCTTGTGTGCACAGTTGTTCACAAACATCACTGAGGCTATGTCTTTTCTCAAATCACCATTTAATGAGTCATTCATGTTGGAAATACACGATGCATTGCAAGAAGGACAGCTGTGAGTTCAGAAGACCACGTCTGAATTCAAAAACACATTTAATTTAGAAGATAAGACACACATAGATTCTTCTCGACAGCGGCCAGCCGTATGCAAGCCGTAATGAGAACACGCTGCATTGATTCTTAGTCAGCTTTTTATTTGACTCATAAAACACGACAATTACTCTTCACAGCTTTGAAATAAAGGTCCTGTGATCTTCAGCTGCACAAACCTCACAATATACTGTACAAAAATAGAAGAATCAGTAGAAAAATAAGTGATATGTTAACCATGCCTTTACGATCGATTTGGAGGAATTTTTCTATAAGAAACGCTTATACTCACAACATATATTCAAGTTCTCTGATTCAGACTTTATGGAAACATAAAATAGGGAATTGTGGGGTGACTTTCACAGAGTATGCAAGTACACTCTCAAACATGCTGGGTGGTTGTTTTGAACAATTGTTAAGTAAAATCTGGATTTGAGTATATAGTAGTATATAGAGGAAAATGCTGACTCAGGGATATCTTCTGCATGTCTTACATGTGCTCAGTTTCTTTATACTGTTCTTAATCTCCCATGTTATACAGGTCAAACGGGTCAGAGGTTGCTGGATTTGGTGACTGTGATAATTGGGTCGGCAGAAAAACTTCAGCTTACATGGACTTAACGACCACGGTTTGAACGTCATTCGGTTTTTCTGACAGTTTAGCGCAGAGCTGTTTTACATATCTGCTTTAGTTGTAATGGCATTGCCCTGGACATTTTAATCTGAAATAAGCCAACGTTGAGCCAACGCTGAGCCAACAGTACATCGAGGTCAGTTCAGATAAGACTGCGAGCTGGGAAGACCGTATACGTATATAGAGTCAAATCTTGACTGCTTCATTACAGGGGTCACATGGCGCCAATACGTGTTTTATTGTGTCTTTGATGTGTAAGAAGATGCCCATGCATGTATTAGACACTAAAATTAGCAATAAGCTCTTATTGGATGCATTTGTTGTTGGGGTTTTTTCTGAAAATGTGCTAGTTGCAGGGCATCCACGGCGAGAAGGTGTGGGTGGGCTGACAGGCGTAGACCCGCTGCACTTGAGCGATGTAATAATTGTTAAAGTTGTCGTCCGCGATGTATTAGACACTAAAATTGCAAAAATGTAAGTGTCGGAACAAAAGATGTATTCTATCTAAAAGCGAATGCTCGGCCATTGTGAATGTGTACCGGAAGTGAAGTCGGGTTCACAAAAGTGTGCATGCGCAGTAACGTTTATGTTGTAAAGATGAAACCTTCTATACACAAAATCCCAGTCAAACGTGATTCCAGCGGGTGTTTTTAGCAACAAACACACACACAGAATGAATGAATGTCCTAAGTGTAAGGCACTTGATTGAAACGGTTCAGCTGTCTGATATTTCTACAAAACTAATCCAATCCATTGACTTCAGTTCTTTCTGTGTGAGAACAATATTGCCCTACAAAGGCAAAATACCTCAATTCGCTGGAGTGTGGAACTGAGAAAAATGACTTTAAAATGTTTACTTGTTATTTTCTCAGGGGATTTTTGAAGTTACAGCCCATTTATTTCTTGAGAAAACAATGAAATCACTCAAGATACTAATCCACATGATAAAAAGGGTCTGGAATGTCCCAAAAATATCAATAACAAATTTTCAACCGAACGTTAAGTATGTCTATCACACACACACCTTTGTGTCCTTGTGTAACTGCTTTGACTCATGTGCTCTTTATATCTGGAGTCTGTGTGTGCGTCGGTGTTGTTAGAGCAAGTGTTGTGCTTCTGTAGGCTGGGCACATAGCCACGTAAAGCCTAGTTAAAACGTGCCGTCCCATGGGAACCCATCCAAGTTCACCTCACTCTATGTATGATCTTTTATCCGGTGGCTTCCCCTCGCAGAGAGCATCTTGGGTTGCACACTTCTCAACCTCTTTAGAAATTGCTTTCTTTAGCAATAAGCTCTTATTGGATGCATTTGTTGTTGGGGTTTTTTCTGAAAATGTGCTAGTTGCAGGGCATCCACGGCGAGAAGGTGTGGGTGGGCTGACAGGCGTAGACCCGCTGCACTTGAGCGATGTAATAATTGTTAAAGTTGTCGTCCGCGATGTACGGCGCAGGCTGGTAAAAGCAGGTGACATTGGCCACGTTTGGAATAACGTTCTGTTCCGCCAGCACGCGCACCGCCAACATAGTGATGAGACTCAGCGTCTGACGTCTTTCGTGGCCCATCAGGCACACCGTACTTTCATTGACGACGCTGTGGAGCGTGGTCAGATACTCGTATTTGCGGTCCTCCAGTCCCACGAAATGATTCTGCAGATAAGACTCGAGTTTGCGTCTCTGTTCCGCCACGTCCGAGAAGTCGATGAAGAACCGAGAGCACATGTAACGCTCCAGAAGCTTCATCTCACGTTCCGAAGCAGCGCGGAAACCCCGCACCAACAGATGGCAGTACTTCAGCAATCCTCCGCCCCGTATCTCCTCGGGATTCCGCGTGCAGATAAGTTTCCTTTGCAGGTGGTCCAGGGCGACGGTGAAGTCGCCGTAAACACTTTCTCCAACGACGGAGGGGTGAAAGGTCTCGGCCATGGGGTTCTCAGAGCACTCATAGAAAAGCTGGAGAGAGTCAAGGTGGATCTGGAAAGAGTCCACGCTGAACTCGAACTGACGCCGGAGGGAATCGACAAACTTGAGCTCCACGTTCTTCCCGCTGTTGTTCGATAGGGAGATTAAACTCCAGCGGTCTGAGTCGTTGCATACTTTTACCATCTTCTGCACGTATGCCTCCTGAGGAAAGAACGTTGGAGAATGGAATTGTTAACAAAAACGTATTGTAGAAATAATGAAAAAAAAGAGTATAAATGAAAATAAAGAATACTATAAAATTTGTGCATTTGTAACGTAGAATACCTAAAAACGTTGCACTTGCATTCATGGCATTGCATTACTATTGACATAAAAATATCAATGCTATCTGCCTCATTTGAATGCTCAACTCAACGCTTTGCATACGTGGAGTAGAAGGAGGTGAAAGCAGGTCCATGGAATACAGGTTTAAATAAACCTTTGTAGTAGAAAGCAACGTTTTTACTATCAGTGCCCTTATCATTCTGCAGCTTAAACCTCACTCAATGTCAACTTACACAGTCGTGGCCTTATGGAAGGAAGCATATGGAATTATATCAATTACGGATTAGTCAATTGTTTGTCTTTACTAGAAAGACAAGCTGAAAGCCACGAGCAGTCCTTATGTCAAAGATGCAGCTGCTGGTCAACATTAGGAATATTGGAACTATACACAATTTATTTAGTCTCAGAACTTTAAGCACCACGTGCCTCGTTTATAATACTTAGTGCTTAGATTTCGTCCGTAAATGTTGTGGCTACGCAACAATTATAAATGACGCCCCACTTTACACCACAATGAAATGCAAAAAACAATGTAATGCACGTGAAACTTTTACCTTCAAAGCCAGTGGAGTTATTTTCTCTTTATTTACGCCTTCGGGTAAGAAATCCAGGAGTGAATCCAGAACGATATCTTTGACGGTCTGAAACTCGGCTTCTCCTTTTAGATCTGCGCAAAAGATGAGGTCCAGGTCCTTGTAGCCCAACCCGCTGTCCTCGTGGAGGACGTGACTGGCCGCGGAACCGTTCAAACGGACCTCGCGGACGTGAATCTGACGCACTTCCATACGACACCGCACCGCTTTGACGATATCCCGAGGCTTCATCTCCAAAGTGGGGAAGTTCCACTTGCCGTGAATGGGGATGTATTCGGTGAGGATAGCGTCCAGACGCCTCACCTGCTCCCAGTTTAGCACGCTCAGGTTGGAGCATTCACGGTTATTCAGATTCTCCTCCATGCTGATCGATTGGAGATCACCTGTTATGATTTGATCTGGTCTATGGTCTTATATCGCTTTCGCCATGTCGCAAATTTGAGGAACTCGCAGTGGCGTTACATACGATGTCGAAACGTCACAATGTCGTTAAATAACGCTAGAAAAGAGCATTGCTCGCAGGGATGAGAGTTTATTCGCGCGTCCGTGCATGTGCGGTGGATGCCGCGCGCCGCTGGCGCTCCACCTCTGTGCGTAAAAGCTCGCCAGATGTCCCGTGTGCGCAGTGCGCTTTAGTTCGCGGCGAGGGCGAGCACCGTGACAATCACAGTCTCTTGGATGATGGCTGCATAGTGAGTTTTTAGGTCCATTCAAATAGTTTGTGAAGTAAGAGCACCGTCTCTCTAAGTCTATCAATATCAAATGGCCAAAGACGCGGTCACTCTTCTCAACTAAAGTGAGATTTGCGCTTGAAGTCTTCACATGTTGTTTTATTTCCTGTAAAAGATAAATACATATGAAAGTTGAGCAAAGTTACAAGTACAAAGAAACTAATACAGTGAATTAATACAGTAATGTTGTGCAGAAAATATGCACGTCAAATCAGATGCAAATGCAAACCTTTTAAATGAAATGAAATAATATATGTGGTGTTAATGCGATGCCTACCTGAATCCTCACATTGTGAGTTCCGTGTGAAGTGCTGGTTGCTCGTGTTATCTCGTTGCGCACAGTGTGAAGTTGCATGAAGATTAACCCGCAAACTAAAGAAGGCGTGACGATAAACTTGAGAGACGGGTGAGCAAACCAATCCGAACCCGCCCTCACTATCTTCAGTTATTTTACACACATCTATACTTCAGGATGAAGTTGAGCAAGGATGGGAATATACATTTTTTTTGTACAGCTTTTGTTTTTATGCAAAACGTACTAAAACGCAATCATATCTGTATTTGTATGTGACTCAGAAAACGTGAAGATGAGGCTTAAAACATTTCTGCGAAGAAAAATAACATGTATGAAACAATGACTATGGCAAAGTTTAACGAAATGTTTTCCTTCTGTCTGTTTACTGTACAGTAGATAAAAGTGAATCTCAACGCTGCCCTCTAGAGAAAAACATCATGGTGCTGGAGCTGTACCTGTACACAGGTGAGTACTGTCACTAAATGTGTAAATACACACAAAAAAAGAACAACAAATTGTCTGTATTATCATAAATAATTGAGTTTGTGTGTGTGTGTGTGTGTGTGTGTGTGTGTGTGTGTGTGTGCGCGTTTGCGTGTAAATGTCTGCCGTCATGTCATGTCAGGCTTGATATCACCCAGAATCTATCAGGAGGAGAGGACCTGCGTCACTGCGGTAACAGCCAATAAAGAAGGATTATTCTAGACTACCACCGACACCATGACTCTCCTGAGTGTGTGTTAGGAGACGGGTTTGTGTGTGTGTGTTTCAGAGCGGTAGAGAATGACAAGTGTGTTTTGGGCCACAATCTAAACAAAGTGCATTTACATGTATGATGCATGAACAATCTGAACATTGGTTAAGGTAACAAAACACCGGTTAAGAACATAACCTGGCCAAAGAAGAAAGAAAGAAATTATGTTTTGTTTCCAAATGAAGGTTTTAGGAACCTTTTAACGTGGTGATATTATTTAAATGACTATTAAGCGTATTACTCATCACTTGTTTCTGCATATTGAGAATGGCTGATGTACGGTATATTCCTTTGATGTGAACTGACATTATGATGGTGGTTATTGAAGCTTGAATATGTGTCGGGTGTGCGTGCGTGTACTGTGAGTGAACATGTGACACATAACCTAATGCAGTGCGACAATGCGGTGTGTGATATGAGTTTCCCTCATCAATGTGTTGTTTTCAAAAGTTTGCAAAGAAGTTAAAAGTTTTGAAATGATATCTAAATTCTTAAAGAGAGCTTGTGTCGGTGCCTTGCTGTGTTGTAATGTGGAGTTGGACATGCAGCAGTTTTGACCTCTGTTTTGACCTCAGGCCTACATGAGGAACTGTCTGTTCCTCTTACTGGACCCACATAACATAATACATCTGTTTTACTTCCGACGGTCCGCTACAAAAACAAGTCTTAAGCAACCGCCTTCAGCACCATCAGCAAAACTATATATATATATATATGATATACTACTTGTTTAGCAACCATTACAAGCACACACCGTATATACATAGACAACAATAATTGTATTAAACCACAAAGCTCTCATTATACGCTACTGTATGTATCCACGTCATTTTATCAGTTTTAAATGAAAAGAAACATTTTTGGAGCCTGTGCCTCACCTGCGGAGACTCGACAGGATTGTGACAGGCCTGATGATTTATGTTGTCAAATAAAAACATCGAGGAATGTTCCGTTGAGCTTTTAGGGCTTGAATGGAGGTTTCCTTCTGTAAAACAGAAAATAATACTAAAATACTTCAGAACTTATGAATGAATATAAATAGTATGGAAACGTATTTAATGTAATCTTTAAATAACGTGCGTCATTTTTGGAAAACACTCTGCACTGTGAGCACATTTGAAATATTGTTTTGTCCGTGTGACAGACGTTCCTTTCTCACTTATATAAATAACATTCGGCACATTTTACATTTACATTCATGCGTTTTGCAAGCGCATTTTTCCAAAGCGACTTGCATTGCATTATGCTGTACATTTGTGTCTGAGTATGTGCGAACCCACGACCTTGACATCGGTAGTGCCATTCTCTAACCACTGAGCTACATTCAATCGGGTGTTAGGATGATTTCACTCGAAAGACGCTTGTTGTAAATACTCTGTTTTTAGATTATTCAATATTTTTGATATCCAGAGCTTACCTTTTCTCTCCGTCGTGTCATGTCAAATCTGCAGAGAGTTTCTCTCTCTGCTGCAGAACAATAAAGAAGATATTTTGAAGAAGGAACCCCGTTGACTTCCATTGTCCGAACACAAAACCACAGTCATTTCTCAAAATATCTTCTTCCGTGCTCCACAGAAGAATGTGTGGGTCAGGTTTTGAGCAACCTAGGGTTGAATAAATGTTTTTTTATTATTTTGGGCTGAACTGTAACTCCTTTAAACACAGCACATGTTTTAAATGAACCACACATCTATTGCATCTCTGTCGCACATGTCTGTGAATATTTGGCCTCATCACAGTCAGGCGTTTGTTGCGTTGAAGCATTAAGAGATGTTTTGATGAACTAATGATTCTCTCAATACTTCAAAGCATTTGATCCTTAATAACACACAGCGTTGTTGTAATATTCTCATTGTTATGGAATATGGACTGACCCCTGGCGAATCGGGGGCTTGTGTGTTTGTGCGGAGGAAGTCTAATGGCTTCAGCAGTTTTGCTCAAAAGGCATGTTGTCACCAGATTGTGTTTCCTGGTTGTGTGCGGTTTCACAACACAAAGCTCACACACATGCACACAAATACACGCGCACACACTCATGTTCTCACCACAGAGTCACATGTGGTTTCTGTAGGCAGCGGCAGGGGAGATTTTGGTTACTTGTCACAGTTTTTACTTTAAAACATGTTTCCCGGGGTTTGTTGTCAAACTATGAGCAGTAAGTTGTCACAATAGGAACCTGCCATTTGTCTTCTCTCATGTCACTGCGAAACCTGTGTGACGGTCTTTCTTCTGCAGAACACAAAAATATATTTTGAAGAACGTTGATATTGACCGCCATTGACTTCTGAGACAGAATTAGAAATATGACTTGTCATGAGAACTCATGTCAATCCATATTTAACCAAGTAGTTTGTGCAACAGTTCAATGAAATCTGAAGTATGGCTCACATCTGCCCTCTATTGGACGGATAATAATATGAAAGACATTCCCTACTCCCTTCGAAGGGCCGAGCCCTTGAAGTGAACTGTTTGAAGGGTATAGGGCTCCGTTGTTAATACTTCAAATCCGACCCCAGAAAAGAGCCGCAGGCAGGAGACGAAGTAAAGTTGAATAAAACAAAAGCTGGTTTGTTGAATGATCTCAGCTGTGCTTTAATGTTCAGTCTAGCTCTGTCAAACTTCGTCCGACTAGGAACAGATTCAATAGGTGTTATTAACCACGCAAGATTACGGTATCTAAACATTGTCTCTTGACGTTATTATGAACCTTGAGACGGAAGCCAGTGGAGTCTCATATCAGCATAAAAGACAACACAGCACCCAACAGACGATTAAACAGTGTTAAAAACAAGGACAAAATGTGACAAATAATAATATAAGAATAAAAGGGAATAATACAATGATAAAATGATCAAATAAATGAAGGAATATGTATGATAAATTAAATGTAATAAATGGAAATTAATGTATGTTTCTACCCAGATCTATCAGTCCTATTCATGTCATTTCAAGCAAGTAATGGATGTGCTTTAGAAACAGACAAATGTAAACAGATTGACATTCATTTCTAGAAGTCATTAAAACTAACTCTACAAGCAACCGGTCTGCTTCCGAGGAAATCAGAGTTCAAGGCACTTTTTGTCTGTCATTTTTCTATCAAACATACTATGCACTATGTGTAGCCAGGGTCTTATTATCATACAATTTTAGCAGACGCATCTAATAGCAGCAAAACATCAGAGGGTGGTAATTTAACCGCTTGTGGCCACTATGGGGCCCCCCAAGCCAGCAGGGCCCTATACGCTCTAGCGTGGTTTGCGTGGTGGCCATCTATGTCAGGGAGGGAGTTTAGAGGTTCACTCGGCTCACAGTGAAAATCGTCTGGGTATGAACGCCGAAATATGTCTCGTAAACGCTGGCGGTGTGGACAAGCCATTACACCGCTACTGTATACTGATAACACATTTTAATATCCTAATAATACTTTCTACGATTATTTTTTATTAGTCTGTCTCTTCTCGCTTCATTTTTAAACATCCAAATTCTGTTCTTGCTTCATTGTTAAGCATCTATATTTGTAAAACATTTTCAGTCTGGGGTATTTGCTCTTTTAGCTCATTGTTTGGTTGTGTATTCCAATAAAAAAAGTTTTGTGTATGCAAGTGTGTATGTGCATGTCACTTGTGACTCATGGCCTTTACCGTAATGTGTAATGTGTAATAATGAGAAATGTTTTTGATGTTCCAGGTGAGAGAATTTGGCGTGGCCCTATTTTCAAAGATTATTACTTCCGTGAGATTCTATTGTATGAGAGCTATTGTATACAAGAGTGGATCATTTATAGGGAAATGGATGTTCTTGACAATGTAAAGAAGCAGGTGTTGAAATTTGTTTCAATTACAATTATTGTAAGCAGCAATGTAATTTGGATAAAAGCGTCTGCTAAATGACTAAATGTCAAATGTAAAAATGTAATCGTCAAGAGTCGTATTCAATGAACCAAAGAGATCACACGTGGCTCCTCTCTTCATTAAGTTACATTGGCTCCCTATAGTCGCTCGCATCAAATTCAAGTCTCTGCTCCTGGCCTACAAGACCACCACTGGTTCGGCACCCGCTTATCTCCACTCGCTTAAACAGACTTATGTATCCCTGCGCTCTGCAAACCTACAACGTCTTGTGGTGCCATCCCAAAAAGGGAAAAATGATTCTCACGCACCTTCTGGATCTGTTCCACGTAAGATCAGCAGATTTTGCTGACATCTTTAGGGATCGGCTGAAATCACATCTCTTCCGTCAACACCTGACCCATTAGGTCTGACTTCTATCTCTTTTCTACTAAAAAAAAGAAATATAACGAATGTCCTGTATTTACCTCATTTGTAAGTCACTTTGGAAAAAAGCCACTGCTAAATGACTTAAAGTAAATCTAAATGCACAGGAATCAGAATTATGTTCAGTTTTTCTAAATTGACTATTTGTAGTTATGTGTTTAGGTTCATTCTGTGAGCTGCTGACAGTATGTCTCCCAAATTTCTAATAAAAATATAGTTTCTTTTGCATCTATTTGCAGAAAAAGAAAACTGGAGAAACAGGTGAAAATAGCAGAAAAGATGCTCTGAATGTTTTCACACCTCAAAGAAAGAAAGTTCAGATTCAAGCAATGCATCACTAATATTTCTATCTGTATTTAAGTTCAAAAAAGTTCTTTTTTAATACGATTACCTTGATTTTTATCACAGATTTCATGCGTCGTGTCATGCTGTCAGTCTTTCTCATTGACTTTATGTCACTCCTGAGGTTTGATTTGGTTGAAATTCAACAGACACTGGACTGAAATGACCACAATACATCTTAAAAACAAAGATTAAATGAACATTTGTAACGGGTTCCTCATTTTCCCAAAGCTATATGTGTCTGTGCGTGTGCGTAAAACCATGTGGATAATGAAAACAAACATAAATATGTTTGCATAATCTACAAGGTAATTTTATTTTGTATTTCAGTGCTGTTTGAATTAATGATGGAGCTCTTTGCTTGTAAAAAACACCAAGATAAAAGTCCCTGAAGAAAATCTTTCACAGGTGAGAATATGTTGGTGTGTTTTAATATGTGCAGTATGTTGCATTTGATTATTTTTAATGTAAACCTCTTGATCTTGTTTTATGTTAGTTTACCAAGTAAAACGTCTGAGTCTGCACAACAACACATCACCGTACATTCATGATCTTCAAAACATGGTCCAGACAGTCCTGTGGCTTACATCCCTGTGTTCTGGTCAAGCACATGCATTTCTTACCAGGATATAAAGAAATAACAGTTACAGACATTCTGACAGTATCTTTGGTCCGCTGGAATGCGAATCCACCTTCACCCTGGAGCCGTAACGGAAAACCTGTCTGTATTTGTTGTGTTTGATTGTTATATTGATGTCTGTGTGATAAGCCTCATTTTCCATCAGAGACATTTTTCACTTGTTCCTGTAAATTATAATGTCTGATGTGACGGCAATTAAACAAAACACTTTACACCCTGTTGGTGTTGGTGTGGTTTCAAACATCACTTTTGGGTGTGATTCTCCTTGTCATATTTGTGTCTGGCGTCTAAAATGACATCAACTGTTAAATCTATTATTCATTATTATAGAATCTATTATCTATTATCATTCGATGTTATTATCTATATTCAAATGCAGCGTGGAAAAGTATGTTAAAATACAAATACACTCATCGCACGTTCTGTTATATTGTAAATCTATAATGTAGATAACATAAACGCATTTGCAAATGATCAGTTGAAACTGCCTGTCAGTTTTATAATTATATCAAAATGTTAATATGTATCATTAACTTTAATTTTTGATCAAATTAATCGGCGTGATTCATGGTGACCCATCCTTCTTTTAAAGGAAGGGCGAGGAAACGTTTGCAGACTTGAGGAAGTGTATGTATATATATTGGAAAAGTGTCAGAAGAGCTTTAATTCTGCTTCAGCTCCAGTGACTGTCCTCCGACTCAAGACTGACTTCACACACTTTTTATCAACAACTGCAAACATGTAAGTATATTTGAAATGATATTTCCTATATTTATTCAGATGTGCACTGTATATTTTGTGTGTGCATTTTAAATATTTATATTTATATTGCATGTAATAATAACATTACACATTATTTTTATTATTTGTGCATTTATATTATAATAAAAGTTCAATTGAATATTGATTGTTATGTTTGATGATATTAAATATTTGTTAAATACACATTTATTCAAATATTACGAATTATGAATATAGTTATGAACGTTTATACAATGTAGCATTAATGAAACAAATGTTTATGCAAATGAGGACCAAATTAAATTTAAGGCCAATGCTCTTTCAATTTTACGGTGCTTTCCGCAAATGCATCTGCTTAATGAATAAATGTGAATATAAAGTTGCAAAACAAGGCAACCGTGCATCACAAACAGTTCCTTTAGCTAAACTGGTAAAATGTCTAAAATGTAATGTAATAAACAACAGCACAGTTTCAATAAGTTGACGTTTTAAGGAGTTCTGGTTTCTTTGGCTCTGGTTTGTAACTGTCCAAAATATCTCCGTCTCTTTTATCCAAAGGTCCCAGAAGAAAAGCATCTGCCTCACTGGCCGTTTCCCATGCATCAAATGTGATGAATGGAAAAGTCCATGTGTGAAGCCGATTTGTGAGCACGGGCCATGCAACAAGCCGGGATGCGACCATAAAGCATGTGTTAAACCCATCTTTGTGCAAGATCCATGCATCAAGCCAGGACCCGACCACAAGCCGTGCGTCAAACCGGTTTGTGAGCAAGGAGCATGCAACAGGACGGGTTGCGACCATAAACCATGCATGAAACCTGTTTGTGTTCAAAACCCCAAATCATGTCATGATGACCAGCAGAATATGATCCTGGAGTCTGAAGCACGTGGATGTGGAACCGAGGTGCCTGGTAAGAGTTGCATCGTTCGAAAACCAATGCACGATGAGACATTTTTTCAATGCCTTACTAATAAAATCAACCATTCGTTTGCTTTCTTATGTATTTTTCTCAGGCGTGGTCCTGCAGGTGCGTTGCATTGACCTGATCAAATCCAGAAAAGAACAGAATCGCCTGGAGCATCGCACAAACTTTTACAATAGCGACCACCTCATCGTCCGCAGAGGACAGACTTTCCAGATGTGGATCGAGTTGTCCCGACCCTTCAACCCCAAGACTGACCAGCTTCTTCTGGAGCTCAGACTCGGTCAGTTGTTTTCTCTTCTTGATCTGATGGTGTGCTCTCTCGGGTGCATGGGGCTTTCAGATTTCATTTCGGTCGTTGTGCGTGTTTTACAGGTGATGTTCCATCATTACGCAACGGCACTCTGGTGATCGTTCCCTTAGTGGATGAATTGAAGAAAGCACACTGGGCGGCAAAGATCGTCCAACAGGATCATAACCGCGTTAAACTGTGTGTTTACTCTGTATCAAGCGCACCCATTGGACGATACAGACTCACCGTAGTGACACGCGGTCCTAAGGGGCGGGCTTCTTCAGCGTACAACCCCTGCAATGACATTTACTTGCTGTTTAACCCCTGGTGTAAAGGTACGAATCCAAATAGAAAAATAAGATTACAATTGTGAGTTTTGCTGTATGTTTAAAATTAAAAACAAAATTGTACTACCTTAAACTCACTTAAAGAAACAACATTAAGCTTTTTAAATCAAATGTCATGCCTTGTCTGTCGTAGACGACTCTGTGTATCTGGATGATGATGCTCAGAGAAGTGAGTATGTGTTGAATGACACAGGCATCATTTACCATGGTACTAAACACCAGATCAGCGGCAGAAACTGGAACTTTGATCAGGTAAAAGGCTTTATATATGACGATCTTGTATATAATAACTTTTATTGTTTTTAAATCCGATCTCAACTCTACATTTTCTTGTGTCTTGTTGCATCTTGGTTTTTCAAGAGGCTTGGTTAAAGTTCTGTTAAGTTAAGGACTGTTGCCATAAATGATAATTGTGCAAGTATAAGATGCTAATTTTAGTCAACACATTTATTTAAAGTGTGTAAGTAATATGAAAGTGAATATAAATTAACACCGTTAAAAATCCCGTAAAAAAGCTGGGGCGACAGAAATATTCCATAAAATAACCGTTTTTCACGTAAAATTATATGTTTTTCTTGTATATTTTCTTTCTTTTTGGTGTAATTTGATGGATTTTGATCGTATTTAAAAAAAATTACACTTTTTGTGTTTTAAAAAAAAAAGCTAAAATTACTTTTTTTAATGATATTTCACATTATTGGCATCAACGTGGTACAATTTCATTGCATTTCTTACTTATTTTACGAAGTGACTCATTTTACTTGTGAGGTCCGCTTTCATGTATTTCTGTTATTTCTAACATCATAAATGTTGCCGTACACTTTTTATAAATTGGTCATCTATTCAAGTAGTTGCAAATTCCCGTTAAAGCAGGTTAAACACTGTACAACCGTATAGACGGTTTTAATCTCACGTTTGATCTCAAATCTGATTCTCAGTTCGATGAGGGAATCTTGGATGCGTGTTTGTTTGTGCTGGAGAAAAGCGGAGCTGCGTGTCTGGGATGGGGAGACCCTATAAATGTGGCCAGAGTTGTGTCTGCTATGGTGAGTCCTGCTTGAAAAACCTGATCGGCTCTTTATTTCATCTGAAAGTGGACGGATGTAATACTTTTAAGCGTCTTGCATCCTTATCCCGACAGGTTAATGCAGACAATGACTGCGGTGTGTTGATGGGTAACTGGTCAAACTGCTACGAAAGTGGAACGTCTCCAGCGGCCTGGTGTGGAAGCGGTGAAATCCTGAGACAGTATCATAAGACTGTAGGAAAACCTGTTAAATATGGACAGAGCGTGGCCTTCGCCGGAGTCACTAACACACGTGAGGGTTCATGTAAAGTGTAGGAGATGATGCTTGTGATGTGTGATTTGTATGACGCATTTACATCTTTTTCTCTCTTACACTAGTGTTGAAAAGCCTTGGTATTCCCGCTCGTCCTGTTACAAACTTCTGCTCTGCTCACGACACGGACGTGTCTGTGACAACAGATGTTTACATCGATGAGAACTGTGAGCCAATCAAACACCTGAACAAGGATTCAATCTGGTAAGATTCTTGCAGACGTGAGCAATAGCGATA
This sequence comes from Barbatula barbatula, assembly GCF_947034865.1. Lineage (NCBI taxonomy): Eukaryota > Metazoa > Chordata > Actinopteri > Cypriniformes > Nemacheilidae > Barbatula > Barbatula barbatula. Next base: position 1,498,114 of record NC_136780.1, on the reverse strand, counting down.
ACAGATATAAATTCCCTTAAATTACGACTTTAAAATCTTTTCTCTGCACCAGCGTAGCTTCTCTAAACGCATCCGTAAGACACTGAGAAACATCTTATTCACGTCTCTTTGTAGGAACTTTCACGTGTGGAACGAGTGCTGGATGACCCGTCCGGATCTTCCAGCTGGTTTTGGAGGTTGGCAGGTGGTTGATGCCACTCCTCAGGAGACCAGTCAGGGCTTCTATCGCTGCGGCCCCACCTCTGTCTCTGCCGTCCGCAGCGGGCAGGTCTTCCACAAATACGACACGCCCTTCGTCTTTGCCGAAGTACGTAAATTATCTGTCATTTATTTTCTTTTATAGCATTATTTGTCAACCATGGGACCAGGGCACACTAGACGGCATCAACAATCTGGTTAAGATGACGTCAAATTATGGTTGAGATCCCCTCGGGCCCACATCGACTTCCCATTCTCTATCTCCAATACAAATGTCTCTTTTATCTCTCAGGTGAACAGTGATATTGTTTACTGGCAGCGGACGGCTTGTGGAACCTTCGCTGTGATCAACGTTGACAAGAGCGCCGTGGGTCACTGCATCAGCACCAAAGCCGTGGGCTCAGACAAACGTGTGGAAATCACAAATAACTACAAACATCCAGAAGGTGACGCTTAAACGCGGAGAAAAGATCAATAGTGACTTCAATTATTGTCCATCAAAACAATTCCTTACGAGTGTTCAATAGTTTGAATCTGATCTTTTCTTCCGTGTTGATCAGGTTCACACGAGGAACGTAAAGCTGTGGAAACAGCCGTTCAGCACGGATCCAAACGCTGCGAGTTCCAGCCGTCCTGCGCCGAGGATGTGCTTTGTGAGATCGTTATGCAGAAGGATCCTGTGTTTGTGGGAAAAGACGCCGTGCTTTCCATCACTCTGAAGAACAAATGCAGCTCTCCTCGGACCGTCACACTCAGTAGTCAAGTCGTGGCCATTTACTACACCGGAGTGCAGAAGACCTTAGTGAAGAAAGACCAGACGTGCCTGGAGCTCAACGCCTGCGAAAGTGAGCAAATGAGAGACGTTTAACCAAACCAAAGCATAACTTTGGCACGCTTGGGGAAGTGCATTATATTGACAAACTTGCTATTAAATCAAGTTAACAAAAAAATACACCTACATGGCAGAATACCGTAGTGTATACTTGTATTTACTATAATAGTCCATTATAGCAGACTGTAGTGTATAGTAATTATACTACAATCTGTTAATGTAAACTTTAGTATTCTGTTCGTATTTAATAAAGTAAACGGATCAATATTTAGGTTAAAATCTGAAGGAACTTTACTGCTGTATACTATAGTAAACACTACAGTATATATTATACTACACAGTATTCTTGAGCCGTGAATTCAAAGCAATTTAGTTTTTTTTTTGCATTCGCATTCATACAGCGTTTCATTTTCTCCATCTGTAGCCAAGATTGTGTCATGGACTCTGCGATATGAGGATTATAAGTGTCATCTTGTGGATCACTCGTGTCTGATGCTGATGGTCACCGGACGGGTCCTGCAGACTAAACAAGTCCTGGCCAAACAGTTCAGATTCAGACTGTGCACACCAGATCTTGTTATTACTGTGAGTTTGGATGCTCTACATACTGAGATGTCTTCCCAATGGCCTTATTTCTTTTTTATTATACATTTTAATTTATTACATTTTTGGATGACGTCCAAATTATTTGGTGTGAAAATATGACAGGGTCTTGAATTGTTTATTTGTTCTTTGGTTATTTTATTTTAATATACTTATTTTGAGCTTTGATTTAATTTCGCTTAATCATTTTAGTGCATTAACTTTTAACTTTGATTTTATTTGGGACAACAACAAGCATTACGATTTACTCTGACGGTTTTACACATGGAATATAGAGAAAGAGAAATCAATATTTTGTCTAATGTGACGTGTACCGATCTGACGTGACCTGTGTATGTTTCAGCCTGCGTGTGATTGTGTGGTGGGTATAGAGGCGCTGATCAAAATCACATTCAAGAATCCTCTGTCCTGCATGTTGAAGAACGTGATCATCCGTATTAAAGGACTGGGATGGAAGCATTGCCGAACTATTAACTATGGGTAAAACACTGAATCCTAATCGTTTCCGCTCACTGATCTTAATGTGAATTATCTGATGTTACTAGTTCATTTACAGTATATTATTAACTCTCTCTCTCTCATTTATTTCCTCTGTCTGTAGTGATATTGCCAGTCTGGCCACAGTGAGTCTGACGGAGACGTTTATTCCCAAATGTCACGGTCCATGTAAACTTGTGGCATCACTGGACTGTCCTCAGCTGACTCAGGTTCATGGAGCCTGCAACGTTGTTGTTAAAGAAAAGTAAATGAAATGAGAAATCGCAATGGCTTTAAAGCCTTTAACATGCTTTTCATTAAATGTAGTAGTTTGGCTTTATCCATTCAAATGAAAACGGTGATGGTGAGTGTATTATGCTCTTTAAAACAACTATTGTAATCCAGGTGTCTGTGTGGATGTTATGTTTTGGGGGTTTCTGACAAAACTGCAATTGTTAAATCTGTGATCAGCATCAATAAAAGTGAATCACAGTAAATTGTGTGTTGGTTTGTGATGTCCAAGATTTAAAAAAGGGCTTTCCTGAAATGTCAAAGAACAATTTTCAAAGCATTACTTTTTTACCTTTTAGTAGTTCAAACAAACGTTTGTAAAACCGAACGTCTCTGTGGATGTTAAAAGTTCAATGTTGACAGACAACCTGTATATACATTACGTACATATTCATCTTATGAGTGTACAGAGAACACTGAGGTTTATTAACAGAAGACAAACAGTCCTTTTAAGTCCTCTGGAGTTTGTTCCCGGTGACTTTATATATTAACGCCGTATCAAATCTGTATTATTTGTCATCTTTAAAATGCGATGCCGCCAATTGAATCTTTTCAATTATAAAACAAAACCACAAAAAAACATGAAGATCAAAATGTACAGACATAGATCAGACATATACTTGGTTTCATAAGGTTTTAAGATTACTGGAATTTATTAACATTTTATATTGTACTTCACAAATTTGAACCCTTTTTCTGTTCATGGATTTCGTCACTCTTCGGGTGATTCTTTTACAATTGTTTATCATCTTTGACACTGACGCAGCGCCCAGATTTAAGAATAACGTGCTGGACCTGAATCACTTAAATCATCATTCTTGATCTAGATATCTTAAAGAAATTCATGTTCAGGCTCGGTTAAAAAACAGCAAAGGAGAAAATCGGATGACTAATACTCATTTTTAATGGTGAAAAAACATTCAGCATTATGGATGTCATTTTGCAATGAAGCTCTGAAATATTTTTGATGACAATACAATTTTACCACAAACCATAACTACCTGTTTATATAAAAAAAACTGACAGATTTTAACCTAAATATTTAGCAATCATGTAACTGTGATTCATACATCTCAAGCCAGAGAAAGCTTTTGTGAACCGTATTTTAGTATGCAACACGTGAATACCGGCACAGTTTGGAAACATCTGGTGTCCATTTTCCATCTATTCCACACTTGACGTAATTTTCTTCGGCAAATCTGAAACCAGGATTACAGGTGATTCTCACTGTGTCCCCAAATCTATAGACAGACCTGTGGCCCATCATACCAGATCCATGTGGCACTCTGGGTGGAGGACAAACAATATCTGGAAGACAAAAACAAAATGTCTTGTTCTTCTGAATTTATAAGGAAAATAATGGAGAGTGTTATTAAAGTCAGGAGAGCGGGACAAGATGGGTTGAATTTTATATGTGCTGTTTTTAGGTAATAAACATAAACTCATCTAAACTGCAACAACCATAAAATATGACCTTTAAATGTTATTCCTCTTCCAAATCTTTAATACATACGCTTCAGATATACATGTGTGATGTTAGTGTTTGTAAAATTGATGGATGGTGTACCAATCTCTAAGAGACTTAAAAAAAAAATGTCCTTGACCATCAAACGATTTCAGGGTCATGACAATCGGGATAGATCTGGTATTTTCTTTACAGTTACACGAAAGTAAAATAAACAAAACCAAGTGACAAGACAAAAGAATTTCATTTTACTTTTATCACTGTAATGTAAAACATGTGTGACCAAAGCTGCTTTGGAACAATGCAAACTGTGAAAAGCACTATATGAATAAAATTGAATTGAATTGACCGATGCGTCGGTGAAATCTCGGCTAAAGTCAAATAATCTAATTATGAGATTAGAAAAAAGCATTAAAGTAGTCAGAGAATGACGAAAGTAGGTCATGTTTGTTTCTTGCTGTAAATGTAATAACTGAAAGGATAAAGCGTTTCATGTTTTGCAGTAAAGATAATGAAAGTTGGCTTCCTAAACATATAACGATTTAAAGGAGTAGTTCACCTTCAAAATGAAAATTGTGTCTCTTGTCATTTTTCTAAATATCTTCATTTGTGTTGTGGAGAAGAAAGAAATTCGTACAGATTTGAAATGACAAGAGGATGAGTAAATGATGACGTCATTTTCATTTTGAAGGTGAACTACTCCTTTAATGTAGAAAAGAGACTGGGTCACATGTACTTTCTGAGCAATGTTTTTTGTATGTCAGAATTAGGCTTTTGAATTGGTTTGGGTTTTCCACGTGTTTATATGCAGTTATTTTATTGACGGGCACATTTAATGTTTACCTCGACATACAGGAGGAGGCGCGCTCCACGTTCCGTTCTTGGTGCAGTGAATCTCTCCTGCACCAATCAGACTCCCGGTATGACAGCGATAGGACACCATGTTACCATACGGAACTTCATCATATGTAAGGTCAATCATGTCCGCACCATTGACCAGCGGGGGCGGAGGACAGTACACAGCTACAGGAAACAAACACAGACCCAACAAATTCATAAGTCATCCGCTTGACAACAGATTTACATGCAGATGCATTACAGAGTCTTGAGCGGATGTCCCATATATTGCACAAGCAAACCTGGTTTTACGTTTAGCTTTAACAGCTAAACCTGTGCTTGTTCCGCTAGGACATCTGTGTCAATTAAAAAAAGTCATACATTCACACACGGCGTTCCTTCCGTCCCAGCCTCCGTCCCGACAGTACCGCACAGGTCGACCAATCACCTCAAACCTGACGAGATCAATAACAAAACATCACACTTTTTTATAACCATGGACAAAATGAAGAGGCTTATTTTCTGATTCGACAATTTATATGTGTTTAGGTAAAATTATTATTTACGTTTCACTCTGTGAACCACTAACAGTACTTCTCCCACATTAGAAATCATATATCGTTTTTTTTTCATTTATTTTTAGAAAATGAAAACCGGAGACAACATAACATAACATAACATAACATAACATAACATAACATAACATAACATAACATAACATAACATAACATAACATAACATAACATAACATAACATAACATAACATAACATAACATAACATAACATAACATAACATAACATAACATAACATAACATAACATAACATAACATAAGATTTTATTTCGGTCCTCAGACTCCTCACAGATAATCACTCATAAATATAAAGCTATACATAATAACCGAAAAAGGTGTAGGCTGAAGCCTCTGCTTATTAAGCCTACCCTTTATACATCATTATCAATCAATTTAGCATAATTTTTCCACAGGTATTAATTAATACAAGACAAGAGAAAAAATTTAAAAATAAATAAAACAACATGGTACACATTTCGGATACTGTATTAAGTACATAAAGAAAAAACGTTATACACATTGAGTTAAATAATTATTTACCACCTTATTTTAAAACATTTTCTTGAATTCATAAAGTGAATTACACAATTTTAGATCCTTATGCAAATTATTCCATAGATTCACACCTTTGACAGCTATGCATCTATTTTCTGTATTAGTTCTTGCCCTTATTTTTTTAAACATATGCATTCCTCTTAGTTTATACTGGCTTTCTCTTATTTCAAACAGCCTCTGGATACAGTTTGGAAGCAAATTATAATAAACCTTATACATTGTCTGTACAGTATAGAAATTTACTAAATCATCAAATTTTAAAGCTTTTAAATTACTAAACAATTGATTTGTTGGTTCGTGATAGTCAACGTGTTTTATAATCCTTATTGCTCTTTTTTGTAACACATATAAAACCAATATAAATCCAATATATATATGTCCCCAAACCTCCACACAATAGGTCATGTATGGAACTATGAGGGCACAATACAAAATATATAATGAATTTTCATTTAGAATATGTTTAGTTTTATGTAATATTGCAATGGATTGTGACATTTTTCTTTTTACATGAATAATATGTGGTTTCCAACATAATTTATGATCTATTATAACGCCTAGAAATTTATTTTCATATACTTTATCTATTTCCTCATTGTTAATCCTAATTTTAACTTTATTATTACTCTTTCGATTACCAAATAATATGAACTTTGTTTTACTTAAATTCAGTGACAATTTATTATCATCCAACCATTTTTTTAAGATCATCAATTCAAGTTCCACTGTATTCAGAAGCTGTTCCAAATTTTTCCCTGAACAATATAAGTTTGTGTCATCAGCAAACAAAACCATTGTTGACACTTTACAAATATCATTTATATACAGTACAAACATTAAGGGGCCTAACACCAAAACCTGTGGAACTCCACAAGTGACTTTCATTAAATCTGATCTAACATCATTTATTTGTACAAATTGATATCTCTCATCAAGGTAACTTTTTAACCAAGAATAGGCTTTGCCTCTTATACCATATCTTTCCAGTTTCCTCATTAATAGGCCATGGTCAATAGTGTCCAAAGCTTTTTTTAAATCCAGGAACACCCCCACAATATATTCATTATTATCCATTGAAGTGGAAATCTCTTCCACCATTTCCATCACTGCCATTGAGGTTGACCTATTTGCTCTAAAGCCATACTGATGTTCACCTAATAGTTTATGTTTGTCTATAAAGTTATCAAGCCTACGCACAAATAGTTTCTCTAAAATTTTAGAGAACTGGGAAAGCAGAGAAATTGGTCTGTAATTGGAGAAAAGATGTCTATCACCACTTTTAAAAATAGGAATAATTTTAGCTGTTTTCATATTATTTGGAAATATACCTGTTAAAAATGATTGATTACAAATATGTGTAAATGGTTTTGCTATATATTCTATAATATTTTTTACTAAAGACATGTCAATATCATTACAATCAGTTGAATTTTTATTCTTACAATTATTAACAATATCAAGTATTTCCATTTCATGAGTTCCCCTAATAAATATTGAATGTTTATTACTAGAGATATTTACTTCATCTGGCTTGTCCTCATTTCTTTGCTCCACAATCTCTTGTGCTAACTTATAACCAACATTTACAAAATACTCATTAAATGTATTGACAATGTCATTCACTTTATTTATAATTCCTGAATCTTCATTTACAAAATAATTTGGGTAATCTACTTTTCCTCTATTCTTTTTAATTATACTGTTAAGTACTTCCCATGTTTTTTTAGTATTACTCTTGTACTTGTTCAATAATGTGTGATAATAGTCCTTTTTACTAAATCTTATAATACTTACTAATTTATTTTTGTATATTTTATAATTATTTTCAGCTTGTTTTGTCCTTGTTGCAATAAATTTCCTATATAATGCATTCTTCCGTTTACACGCCTTCTCTATTCCATTTGTAATCCATGGTTTATCCAGATTTTTGCGCTTCCTTACAAACTTCTTGAAAGAACAATGTTTTTCATATTTTTCAATCAGTATGGTTAAGAAAGCATCATAGGCTCTATTAGGATCTTCATTTACATAAACCTCACTCCAATGATGTTTCTTTAAATCCTCCCCAAGGGCTGCAATGGCTTCTGGTGTTCTATGTCGAATCATTTTAACATTGTTTGTCCTATTTACCTTTGGTTTTGTAAAAAATCTTTGAAAGATCGCAAAAACTGGAAGATGATCAGTCATATCATTTATAAATAATCCTCCTACATTTTCCCTCCAATTTCATTTGTATATATATTATCAATTAGTGTAGCAGTGTCGGATGTTATTCTACTTGGTTTTGTAATCACCGGAAATATACCTTTACTATACATTGTGTCTATAAAGTCTGATGTTCTCTTATGTCCATTTGGATTTAACAAATCAATGTTAAAATCTCCACATATAATTTGTAACTTGTATCAACATATAAAGCAACTCCTCCTCCTCTTTTGTTAATTCTATTAATCGTAAACAAATTATATCCATCCAATTCCACATCTTGTGGTTTCTCATTATCAAGCCAAATCTCTGACACCGCAATCACATCAAATGTATTAAACTGGCACAAAAAATCCTTAATTTGTACTAAGTTTTTGGAGAGACTTCTACTATTAAAGGAGACACAGGTGAAAATAACAGAAAGGTATTTTCTAACACCTCGAATACTGCAAAGAAAACAAGTTGATATTCATCTCACCCCTCATTACAGATGACTGTCGCCGTGTCTCCGAATGACACGCCGGAGTATTCAATGCGGCCGTTTAAAATCTCTCCGGCAGGACCACATTTCCTTCCTTTACAGAGAAACATAAAGAAGGTCAAATCTTGACACCTCGACGTTAAAAGTATAAAAGAAAAGAGTAAATCGCTTTAACGTACGTTCACAACTCATCCGCAGATCTGTCCACTTTCCCTCACTACAGTATATACTGTCTTTGCCTCCAGCCCAGCGGTGTCCCATAGCGCACTTGTATCGAAGCCGAGCGCCAGCTTCGTATTCATTCTGGTTTCGAGAAAACTCGTCTCTGAGATTAGCGTGAGAATAGACGGGAGCTGGACCACAAATCCCTGCAGGAGAACCAAAGCACACATCAATGTCACAAATGTATTTACATATTTATGTTTAGATTTGGCACACACTCAATCTTTTGTTGGAATTTTACAGTTAAGTGTGATGAAGTATTCTCTATATTCTTGGGTTACGTACTAAACTACTTTTTTCACATAGTTTAAATGCTGGCTTATTAACATTCATATTCAAGTTTATACACTTTTGTGTGGTTAAGAGTGAATTAAATGTGGATTGAAGCACAAAATAGAGTAGCATTCATTAATATATATACATACATATATACTGTATATGGGCCATTCTACAGAATTGGTGTAAAATCCTGAATTTTGTATGGATGCAAATTGTATAATATCAAAGGTACACATTTCTAATGGTGCAGTTCATTTTCATATTTGATTGAAATATGAAATAAGTATAATCTCTCTCCCCAAATTGTGCCACTACCGATACACAAAAATATATGATTTAATAGGACGGATAGTATTGAGAAATTAACATTTTAAATGTATTTTCTGCTCTTTTTTCTGTTTTCGCATGTAAAGCTACAATTTGAACAATATTGCAAGAGTCATTTATGAGAATTTGTTGTAGTTTGAATCCAATCTTTTTTTGTAAAAGGCATAAAATTGATCGTACCGATTTCACAGGATTTATCCGTTTATATATATATATATATACTGTACATTGAACCAAACACTATCATAACATCTTAAAATAATAATTGAATTACTTAATTTTTGACGAAACATCCGATGTTTCGGTTGTGAAACACACATTTTCCAGTAGTGATGGAAATATTTCTGTATATATCCCATGCAGTTTTGTTTATTTCCTAAAATAAAGGATTAAGTGTTCCTTTTGTGCACTACCGAATACGTTTCGCTCGTGACTGTTTTGGTCGTGACAATTTTTGAAGACTGAAGCAAATCTGTAAATACTCGAGCGTTACCTTCAGGGCGACACTCGGGCAAGCCCTGCCATTGGCCGTCGGGTCCACATGTGACTTGTGACGAGCCAATCAGATCATAGCCTTCTGTGCATCTGACGGTCACGGTGTCTGATGGTTTATAATGTGGCTTCTCTCCGTATTGTATTTTTCCATTCACCATCAACGGTGTCGAGCACCTTACTGACACAAAACAACAACAAAATATCATTTAAACAGGTTCTGGGTTTAAAGCCTACAAGGGTCGAATCAAACTTAGATTACCTTCAGGGCGACACTCAGGCAAGCCCTGCCATTGGCCGTCTGGTCCACATGTGACTTGTGACGAGCCAATCAGATCATAGCCTTCTGTGCATCTGACGGTCACGGTGTCTGATGGTATATAATATGGCTTCTCTACGGATTGTATTCCTCCATGAGCCACAGCTGGAGATGAACAGGTGACGGCTAGAATTTCTAGACAAAAGAATTTCATTTTACTTTTATCACTGTAATGTAAAACATGTGTGACCAAAGCTGCTTTGGAACAATGCAAACTGTGAAAAGCACTATATGAATAAAATTGAATTGAATTGACCGATGCGTCGGTGAAATCTCGGCTAAAGTCAAATAATCTAATTATGAGATTAGAAAAAAGCATTAAAGTAGTCAGAGAATGACGAAAGTAGGTCATGTTTGTTTATTGCTGTAAATGTAATAACTGAAAGGATAAAGCGTTTCATGTTTTGCAGTAAAGATAATGAAAGTTGGCTTCCTAAACATATAACGATTTAAAGGAGTAGTTCACCTTCAAAATGAAAATTGTGTCTCTTGTCATTTTTCTAAATATCTTCATTTGTGTTGTGGAGAAGAAAGAAATTCGTACAGATTTGAAATGACAAGAGGATGAGTAAATGATGACGTCATTTTCATTTTGAAGGTGAACTACTCCTTTAATGTAGACTGGGTCACATGTACTTTCTGAGCAATGTTTTTTGTATGTCAGAATTAGGCTTTTGAATTGGTTTGGGTTTTCCACGTGTTTATATGCAGTTATTTTATTGACGGGCACATTTAATGTTTACCTCGACATACAGGAGGAGGCGCGCTCCACGTTCCGTTCTTGGTGCAGTGAATCTCTCCTGCACCAATCAGACTCCCGGTATGACAGCGATAGGACACCATGTTACCATACGGAACTTCATCATATGTAAGGTCAAACATGTCCGCACCATTGACCAGCGGGGGCGGAGGACAGTACACAGCTACAGGAAACAAACACAGACCCAACAAATTCATAAGTCATCCGCTTGACAACAGATTTACATGCAGATGCATTACAGAGTCTTGAGCGGATGTCCCATATATTGCACAAGCAAACCTGGTTTTACGTTTAGCTTTAACAGCTAAACCTGTGCTTGTTCCGCTAGGACATCTGTGTCAATTAAAAAAAGTCATACATTCACACACGGCGTTCCTTCCGTCCCAGCCTCCGTCCCGACAGTACCGCACAGGTCGACCAATCACCTCAAACCTGACGAGATCAATAACAAAACATCACACTTTTTTATAACCACGGACAAAATGAAGAGGCTTATTTTCTGATTCGACAATTTATATGTGTTTAGGTAAAATTATTATTTATGTTTCACTCTGTGAACCACTAACAGTACTTCTCCCACATTAGAAATCATATATCGTTTTTTTTTCATTTATTTTTAGAAAATGAAAACCGGAGACAACATAACATAACATAACATAACATAACATAACATAACATAACATAACATAACATAACATAACATAACATAACATAACATAAGATTTTATTTCGGTCCTCAGACTCCTCACAGATAATCACTCATAAATATAAAGCTATACATAATAACCGAAAAAGGTGTAGGCTGAAGCCTCTGCTTATTAAGCCTACCCTTTATACATCATTATCAATCAATTTAGCATAATTTTTCCACAGGTATTAATTAATACAAGACAAGAGAAAAAATTTAAAAATAAATAAAACAACATGGTACACATTTCGGATACTGTATTAAGTACATAAAGAAAAAACGTTATACACATTGAGTTAAATAATTATTTACCACCTTATTTTAAAACATTTTCTTGAATTCATAAAGTGAATTACACAATTTTAGATCCTTATGCAAATTATTCCATAGATTCACACCTTTGACAGCTATGCATCTATTTTCTGTATTAGTTCTTGCCCTTATTTTTTTAAACATATGCATTCCTCTTAGTTTATACTGGCTTTCTCTTATTTCAAACAGCCTCTGGATACAGTTTGGAAGCAAATTATAATAAACCTTATACATTGTCTGTACAGTATAGAAATTTACTAAATCATCAAATTTTAAGCTTTTAAATTACTAAACAATTGATTTGTTGGTTCGTGATAGTCAACGTGTTTTATAATCCTTATTGCTCTTTTTTGTAACACATATAAAACCAATATAAATCCAATATATATATGTCCCCAAACCTCCACACAATAGGTCATGTATGGAACTATGAGGGCACAATACAAAATATATAATGAATTTTCATTTAGAATATGTTTAGTTTTATGTAATATTGCAATGGATTGTGACATTTTTCTTTTTACATGAATAATATGTGGTTTCCAACATAATTTATGATCTATTATAACGCCTAGAAATTTATTTTCATATACTTTATCTATTTCCTCATTGTTAATCCTAATTTTAACTTTATTATTACTCTTTCGATTACCAAATAATATGAACTTTGTTTTACTTAAATTCAGTGACAATTTATTATCATCCAACCATTTTTTTAAGATCATCAATTCAAGTTCCACTGTATTCAGAAGCTGTTCCAAATTTTTCCCTGAACAATATAAGTTTGTGTCATCAGCAAACAAAACCATTGTTGACACTTTACAAATATCATTTATATACAGTACAAACATTAAGGGGCCTAACACCAAAACCTGTGGAACTCCACAAGTGACTTTCATTAAATCTGATCTAACATCATTTATTTGTACAAATTGATATCTCTCATCAAGGTAACTTTTTAACCAAGAATAGGCTTTGCCTCTTATACCATATCTTTCCAGTTTCCTCATTAATAGGCCATGGTCAATAGTGTCCAAAGCTTTTTTTAAATCCAGGAACACCCCCACAATATATTCATTACTATCCATTGAAGTGGAAATCTCTTCCACCATTTCCATCACTGCCATTGAGGTTGACCTATTTGCTCTGAAGCCATACTGATGTTCACCTAATAGTTTATGTTTGTCTATGAAGTTATCAAGCCTATCACCACTTTTAAAAATAGGAATAATTTTAGCTGTTTTCATATTATTTGGAAATATACCTGTTAAAAATGATTGATTACAAATATGTGTAAATGGTTTTGCTATATATTCTATAATATGTTTTACTAAAGACATGTCAATATCATTACAATCAGTTGAATTTTTATTCTTACAATTATTAACAATATCAAGTATTTCCATTTCATGAGTTCCCCTAATAAATATTGAATGTTTATTACTAGAGATATTTACTTCATCTGGCTTGTCCTCATTTCTTTGCTCCACAATCTCTTGTGCTAACTTATAACCAACATTTACAAAATACTCATTAAATGTATTGACAATGTCATTCACTTTATTTATAATTCCTGAATCTTCATTTACAAAATAATTTGGGTAATCTACTTTTCCTCTATTCTTTTTAATTATACTGTTAACTACTTCCCATGTTTTTTTAGTATTACTCTTGTACTTGTTCAATAATGTGTGATAATAGTCCTTTTTACTAAATCTTATAATACTTACTAATTTATTTTTGTATATTTTATAATTATTTTCAGCTTGTTTTGTCCTTGTTGCAATAAATTTCCTATATAATGCATTCTTCCGTTTACACGCCTTCTCTATTCCATTTGTAATCCATGGTTTATCCAGATTTTTGCGCTTCCTTACAAACTTCTTGAAAGAACAATGTTTTTCATATTTTTCAATCAGTATGGTTAAGAAAGCATCATAGGCTCTATTAGGATCTTCATTTACATAAACCTCACTCCAATGATGTTTCTTTAAATCCTCCCCAAGGGCTGCAATGGCTTCTGGTGTTCTATGTCGAATCATTTTAACATTGTTTGTCCTATTTACCTTTGGTTTTGTAAAAAATCTTTGAAAGATCGCAAAAACTGGAAGATGATCAGTCATATCATTTATAAATAATCCTCCTACATTTTCCCTCCAATTTCATTTGTATATATATTATCAATTAGTGTAGCAGTGTCGGATGTTATTCTACTTGGTTTTGTAATCACCGGAAATATACCTTTACTATACATTGTGTCTATAAAGTCTGATGTTCTATTATGTCCATTTGGATTTAACAAATCAATGTTAAAATCTCCACATATAATTTGTAACTTGTATCAACATATAAAGCAACTCCTCCTCCTCTTTTGTTAATTCTATTAATCGTAAACAAATTATATCCATCCAATTCCACATCTTGTGGTTTCTCATTATCAAGCCAAATCTCTGACACCGCAATCACATCAAATGTATTAAACTGGCACAAAAAATCCTTAATTTGTACTAAGTTTTTGGAGAGACTTCTACTATTAAAGGAGACACAGGTGAAAATAACAGAAAGGTATTTTCTAACACCTCGAATACTGCAAAGAAAACAAGTTCATATTCATCTCACCCCTCATTACAGATGACTGTCGCCGTGTCTCCGAATGACACACCGGAGTATTCAATGCGGCCGTTTAAAATCTCTCCGGCAGGACCACATTTCCTTCCTTTACAGAGAAACATAAAGAAGGTCAAATCTTGACACCTCGACGTTAAAAGTATAAAAGAAAAGAGTAAATCGCTTTAACGTACGTTCACAACTCATCCGCAGATCTGTCCACTTTCCCTCACTACAGTATATACTGTCTTTGCCTCCAGCCCAGCGGTGTCCCATAGCGCACTTGTATCGAAGCCGAGCGCCAGCTTCGTATTCATTCTGGTTTCGAGAAAACTCGTCTCTGAGATTAGCGTGAGAATAGACGGGAGCTGGACCACAAATCCCTGCAGGAGAACCTGTGAAGCACACATCAATGTCACAAATGTATTTACATATTTATGTTTAGATTTGGCACACACTCAATCTTTTGTTGGAATTTTACAGTTAAGTGTGATGAAGTATTCTCTATATTCTTGGGTTACGTACTAAATTACTTTTTTCACATAGTTTAAATGCTGGCTTATTAACATTCATATTCAAGTTTATACACTTTTGTGTGGTTAAGAGTGAATTAAATGTGGATTGAAGCACAAAATAGAGTAGCATTCATTAATATATATACATACATATATACTGTATATGGGCCATTCTACAGAATTGGTGTAAAATCCTGAATTTTGTATGGATGCAAATTGTATAATATCAAAGGTACACATTTCTAATGGTGCAGTTCATTTTCATATTTGATTGAAATATGAAATAAGTATAATCTCTCTCCCCAAATTGTGCCACTACCGATACACAAAAATATATGATTTAATAGGACGGATAGTATTGAGAAATTAACATTTTAAATGTATTTTCTGCTCTTTTTTCTGTTTTCGCATGTAAAGCTACAATTTGAACAATATTGCAAGAGTCATTTATGAGAATTTGTTGTAGTTTGAATCCAATCTTTTTTTGTAAAAGGCATAAAATTGATCGTACCGATTTCACAGGATTTATCCGTTTATATATATATACTGTACATTGAACCAAACACTATCATAACATCTTAAAATAATAATTGAATTACTTAATTTTTGACGAAACATCCGATGTTTCGGTTGTGAAACACACATTTTCCAGTAGTGATGGAAATATTTCTGTATATATCCCATGCAGTTTTGTTTATTTCCTAAAATAAAGGATTAAGTGTTCCTTTTGTGCACTACCGAATACGTTTCGCTCGTGACTGTTTTGGTCGTGACAATTTTTGAAGACTGAAGCAAATCTGTAAATACTCGAGCGTTACCTTCAGGGCGACACTCGGGCAAGCCCTGCCATTGGCCGTCGGGTCCACATGTGACTTGTGACGAGCCAATCAGATCATAGCCTTCTGTGCATCTGACGGTCACGGTGTCTGATGGTTTATAATGTGGCTTCTCTCCGTATTGTATTTTTCCATTCACCATCAACGGTGTCGAGCACCTTACTGACACAAAACAACAACAAAATATCATTTAAACAGGTTCTGGGTTTAAAGCCTACAAGGGTCGAATCAAACTTAGATTACCTTCAGGGCGACACTCAGGCAAGCCCTGCCATTGGCCGTCTGGTCCACATGTGACTTGTGACGAGCCAATCAGATCATAGCCTTCTGTGCATCTGACGGTCACGGTGTCTGATGGTATATAATATGGCTTCTCTACGGATTGTATTCCTCCATGAGCCACAGCTGGAGATGAACAGGTGACGGCTAGAATTTCTAGACAAAAGAATTTCATTTTACTTTTATCACTGTAATGTAAAACATGTGTGACCAAAGCTGCTTTGGAACAATGCAAACTGTGAAAAGCACTATATGAATAAAATTGAATTGAATTGACCGATGCGTCGGTGAAATCTCGGCTAAAGTCAAATAATCTAATTATGAGATTAGAAAAAAGCATTAAAGTAGTCAGAGAATGACGAAAGTAGGTCATGTTTGTTTATTGCTGTAAATGTAATAACTGAAAGGATAAAGCGTTTCATGTTTTGCAGTAAAGATAATGAAAGTTGGCTTCCTAAACATATAACGATTTAAAGGAGTAGTTCACCTTCAAAATGAAAATTGTGTCTCTTGTCATTTTTCTAAATATCTTCATTTGTGTTGTGGAGAAGAAAGAAATTCGTACAGATTTGAAATGACAAGAGGATGAGTAAATGATGACGTCATTTTCATTTTGAAGGTGAACTACTCCTTTAATGTAGACTGGGTCACATGTACTTTCTGAGCAATGTTTTTTGTATGTCAGAATTAGGCTTTTGAATTGGTTTGGGTTTTCCACGTGTTTATATGCAGTTATTTTATTGACGGGCACATTTAATGTTTACCTCGACATACAGGAGGAGGCGCGCTCCACGTTCCGTTCTTGGTGCAGTGAATCTCTCCTGCACCAATCAGACTCCCGGTATGACAGCGATAGGACACCATGTTACCATACGGAACTTCATCATATGTAAGGTCAATCATGTCTGCACCATTGACCAGCGGGGGCGGAGGACAGTACACAGCTACAGGAAACAAACACAGACCCAACAAATTCATAAGTCATCCGCTTGACAACAGATTTACATGCAGATGCATTACAGAGTCTTGAGCGGATGTCCCATATATTGCACAAGCAAACCTGGTTTTACGTTTAGCTTTAACAGCTAAACCTGTGCTTGTTCCGCTAGGACATCTGTGTCAATTAAAAAAAGTCATACATTCACACACGGCGTTCCTTCCGTCCCAGCCTCCGTCCCGACAGTACCGCACAGGTCGACCAATCACCTCAAACCTGACGAGATCAATAACAAAACATCACACTTTTTTATAACCACGGACAAAATGAAGAGGCTTATTTTCTGATTCGACAATTTATATGTGTTTAGGTAAAATTATTATTTATGTTTCACTCTGTGAACCACTAACAGTACTTCTCCCACATTAGAAATCATATATCGTTTTTTTTTCATTTATTTTTAGAAAATGAAAACCGGAGACAACATAACATAACATAACATAACATAACATAACATAACATAACATAACATAACATAACATAACATAACATAACATAACATAACATAACATAACATAACATAAGATTTTATTTCGGTCCTCAGACTCCTCACAGATAATCACTCATAAATATAAAGCTATACATAATAACCGAAAAAGGTGTAGGCTGAAGCCTCTGCTTATTAAGCCTACCCTTTATACATCATTATCAATCAATTTAGCATAATTTTTCCACAGGTATTAATTAATACAAGACAAGAGAAAAAATTTAAAAATAAATAAAACAACATGGTACACATTTCGGATACTGTATTAAGTACATAAAGAAAAAACGTTATACACATTGAGTTAAATAATTATTTACCACCTTATTTTAAAACATTTTCTTGAATTCATAAAGTGAATTACACAATTTTAGATCCTTATGCAAATTATTCCATAGATTCACACCTTTGACAGCTATGCATCTATTTTCTGTATTAGTTCTTGCCCTTATTTTTTTAAACATATGCATTCCTCTTAGTTTATACTGGCTTTCTCTTATTTCAAACAGCCTCTGGATACAGTTTGGAAGCAAATTATAATAAACCTTATACATTGTCTGTACAGTATAGAAATTTACTAAATCATCAAATTTTAAGCTTTTAAATTACTAAACAATTGATTTGTTGGTTCGTGATAGTCAACGTGTTTTATAATCCTTATTGCTCTTTTTTGTAACACATATAAAACCAATATAAATCCAATATATATATGTCCCCAAACCTCCACACAATAGGTCATGTATGGAACTATGAGGGCACAATACAAAATATATAATGAATTTTCATTTAGAATATGTTTAGTTTTATGTAATATTGCAATGGATTGTGACATTTTTCTTTTTACATGAATAATATGTGGTTTCCAACATAATTTATGATCTATTATAACGCCTAGAAATTTATTTTCATATACTTTATCTATTTCCTCATTGTTAATCCTAATTTTAACTTTATTATTACTCTTTCGATTACCAAATAATATGAACTTTGTTTTACTTAAATTCAGTGACAATTTATTATCATCCAACCATTTTTTTAAGATCATCAATTCAAGTTCCACTGTATTCAGAAGCTGTTCCAAATTTTTCCCTGAACAATATAAGTTTGTGTCATCAGCAAACAAAACCATTGTTGACACTTTACAAATATCATTTATATACAGTACAAACATTAAGGGGCCTAACACCAAAACCTGTGGAACTCCACAAGTGACTTTCATTAAATCTGATCTAACATCATTTATTTGTACAAATTGATATCTCTCATCAAGGTAACTTTTTAACCAAGAATAGGCTTTGCCTCTTATACCATATCTTTCCAGTTTCCTCATTAATAGGCCATGGTCAATAGTGTCCAAAGCTTTTTTTAAATCCAGGAACACCCCCACAATATATTCATTACTATCCATTGAAGTGGAAATCTCTTCCACCATTTCCATCACTGCCATTGAGGTTGACCTATTTGCTCTGAAGCCATACTGATGTTCACCTAATAGTTTATGTTTGTCTATGAAGTTATCAAGCCTATCACCACTTTTAAAAATAGGAATAATTTTAGCTGTTTTCATATTATTTGGAAATATACCTGTTAAAAATGATTGATTACAAATATGTGTAAATGGTTTTGCTATATATTCTATAATATTTTTTACTAAAGACATGTCAATATCATTACAATCAGTTGAATTTTTATTCTTACAATTATTAACAATATCAAGTATTTCCATTTCATGAGTTCCCCTAATAAATATTGAATGTTTATTACTAGAGATATTTACTTCATCTGGCTTGTCCTCATTTCTTTGCTCCACAATCTCTTGTGCTAACTTATAACCAACATTTACAAAATACTCATTAAATGTATTGACAATGTCATTCACTTTATTTATAATTCCTGAATCTTCATTTACAAAATAATTTGGGTAATCTACTTTTCCTCTATTCTTTTTAATTATACTGTTAAGTACTTCCCATGTTTTTTTAGTATTACTCTTGTACTTGTTCAATAATGTGTGATAATAGTCCTTTTTACTAAATCTTATAATACTTACTAATTTATTTTTGTATATTTTATAATTATTTTCAGCTTGTTTTGTCCTTGTTGCAATAAATTTCCTATATAATGCATTCTTCCGTTTACACGCCTTCTCTATTCCATTTGTAATCCATGGTTTATCCAGATTTTTGCGCTTCCTTACAAACTTCTTGAAAGAACAATGTTTTTCATATTTTTCAATCAGTATGGTTAAGAAAGCATCATAGGCTCTATTAGGATCTTCATTTACATAAACCTCACTCCAATGATGTTTCTTTAAATCCTCCCCAAGGGCTGCAATGGCTTCTGGTGTTCTATGTCGAATCATTTTAACATTGTTTGTCCTATTTACCTTTGGCTTTGAAAAAATCTTTGAAAGATCGCAAAAACTGGAAGATGATCAGTCATATCATTTATAAATAATCCTCCTACATTTTCCCTCCAATTTCATTTGTATATATATTATCAATTAGTGTAGCAGTGTCGGATGTTATTCTACTTGGTTTTGTAATCACCGGAAATATACCTTTACTATACATTGTGTCTATAAAGTCTCATGTTCTCTTATGTCCATTTGGATTTAACAAATCAATGTTAAAATCTCCACATATAATTTGTAACTTGTATCAACATATAAAGCAACTCCTCCTCCTCTTTTGTTAATTCTATTAATCGTAAACAAATTATATCCATCCAATTCCACATCTTGTGGTTTCTCATTATCAAGCCAAATCTCTGACACCGCAATCACATCAAATGTATTAAACTGGCACAAAAAATCCTTCATTTGTACTAAGTTTTTGGAGAGACTTCTACTATTAAAGGAGACACAGGTGAAAATAACAGAAAGGTATTTTCTAACACCTCGAATACTGCAAAGAAAACAAGTTGATATTCATCTCACCCCTCATTACAGATGACTGTCGCCGTGTCTCCGAATGACACGCCGGAGTATTCAATGCGGCCGTTTAAAATCTCTCCGGCAGGACCACATTTCCTTCCTTTACAGAGAAACATAAAGAAGGTCAAATCTTGACACCTCGACGTTAAAAGTATAAAAGAAAAGAGTAAAGCGCTTTAACGTACGTTCACAACTCATCCGCAGTTCTGTCCACTTTCCCTCACTACAGTATATACTGTCTTTGCCTCCAGCCCAGCGGTGTCCCATAGCGCACTTGTATCGAAGCCGAGCGCCAGCTTCGTATTCATTCTGGTTTCGAGAAAACTCGTCTCTGAGATGAGCGTGAGAATAGACGGGAGCTGGACCACAAATCCCTGCAGGAGAACCAAAGCACACATCAATGTCACAAATGTATTTACATATTTATGTTTAGATTTGGCACACACTCAATCTTTTGTTGGAATTTTACAGTTAAGTGTGAGGATTAAGTCCTTTTGTGCACTACCGAATACGTATCGGTCGTGACTGTTTTGGTCGTGACAATTTTTGAAGACTGAAGCAAATCTGTAAATACTCGAGCGTTACCTTCAGGGCGACACTCGGGCAAGCGATGCCATTGGCCGTCTGGTCCACATGTGACTTGTGACGAGCCAATCAGATCATAGCCTTCTGTGCAGCTGACGGTCACGGTGTCTGATGGTATATAATATGGCTTCTCTCCGGATTGTATTCCTCCATGAGCCACAGCTGGAGATGAACAGGTGACGGCTGACTCGAAAACAAAGACCGAATTATCACATAATGATGTTTGAATGAAACACATGTATTTATCGACTATGTGTTGAATTGATAAATATCATGTATGCGGTTTGAAAAGACTGAAGTGTGTATTGGTCTCATCATATGCCTTCTGAAGCTCCTCTCGTAGATGTGAATGTCTTAAGATCTTAAAGGGATAGTTCAACTAAAACTCTTTCATCGTTTATTCATCCTCATGTCATTTTAAACCAGTATGAGTTTCTTTCAGAGCACAAAAGAAGATGTTTTAAAGGGCGCTGATAACCAAACAAAGTTTAACCCCATTGACTTCCAGGTAAACCACCGACACATTTCTCCAAATATCTTCCACAGTAGAATGAGTCACATACAGATTTTGTGGGTGAATATTAAAAACATTTTTGGCTGAACCACACATTCAAGAACTCAATGTCTGAACGGATTATCTAACCATGTTTATCTACAGGTGTGATGATGTGACTGAAAATATGGCTTTATTGTAGTAGTGTAGTGTAGTGATTATGTTCACCAACAGAGGCCGCTGCATGCTACGCGGTTTACAAATCAATCAGAGACGCCATCATCCTCAGTTTCAAGGAACTGATGAACAACATTGAAGGTAGAGATGTTTTTTATGAAAGTATATAAATGGTTAAATTGTAGAAGAGCTGACAGTCAGGTGAGGGTGGAGCAGGTGTGTTTTCATTTACCGGGCTCACACTTGGGGACGTCTGGTGTCCAGGACCCGTTCCCCTCACAGCGGAGACTTTTATCACCACGCAGAATGAATCCAGATCCACAGGAGATAATAACATGGCTGTTATATTTGACTATACCAGTCGATGTGCGACCATTGATGATTTTAATTTTTGGACATTTAACCACTGAGAGAGAGAGAGAGAGAGAGAGAGAGCACCAATCACATGCTTCTTCTAAGACGTCCACATTTGCATTTACGCATTTTCACATTTATCCAAAGCATGTTTTCACTGTTAACATTGTTATTTGGGGACCAGATGCAATTTAACTTGGTTTTATTTCAACTTCAGCTATATACTGTAACACAACATCAATATAATCTGTACTTACAGTCACACTTCGGTTTTCTCGGGTGCCAGGTATTGTAGTGTGAACATGTGTAAATTCCAGATCCATTGAATCCGGTCCTGCAGGTGAAGGAAAACTGTTCTCCTATTTTGAATATGGACTTCAGATCATTCACAGTTTCAACATCTTGTACTCGAGGTCTGGAACATGTCACGGCCTTTGAAAACCCACGGGCCTGCCTTGAAAATCGGCGATTTGCTCCATGTGATGATGACATTTCTGAAACAGGAAGTGAGGGTGGGACATAGTAGTGGCATTGGCGGATGAGAGAGGAACATTTTTAACGCTCACAGTCCTAACATAGTCATGCTAAAAGCTCAAAAATGTCCTCGTTGATTCCATGGACCATAAGACTAGAATAAGGAGCATGGCTGAGACAATAAGGAGATACAGAGAGAAGATGAAGGACACATTTGAGAGGGTCAGATGAGGAGAAATCAAAGATTCCTTGATGTATTTTGGACACACAGAACAGATCAAACCTTTCAAATGACTCATGCCAAACATGAACGCTGAACAAAGTAAATAACAAAAAAACAGCTCAAATTGAAAACGATCCTCTCGATAAAAAGGATTTCATTTGGTCCATGAGGAATGATGCAAGTATAAACATGTCGTGTGTTTAAACAGTGTGATTCAGGCCGGTAATGACAGACTGTGTTCATCTCGTTCTGAACACTAACAGAGAAAAATGTTAAATATGAAGATGAAGCATTGATAAACTTCACAGACGCTTCATACTTTCACATGTCAGGTCTAACGGTGTCCAGCGTCCCTCCTTGCAGAAGGATATTCGGCTGCCGTCCGTCATCCTGTAACCCGGAGCGCAGTTGTACTCAACATTGTCGTCATGCTTGAAGTCTGATATGTGACGATATTTGTCGTCCAGTCGTCTGTCTGGATATTTTGTTGGTTCGCCGCACTGACTCCCTTGAGACCCTGAAACAGATTCAAATCACATCTCAACACTAAACTGAACAGAGTGACGTGAACCGCTTCATGTCTCCAGCAAAAACATTGTACGTGTTCAAACAGAAATCTTGTTTTAGCCAAGCAAAACTAAAAATTCAGGCCGGTATGATTTCATTTTGTCCAGTGTGATGCTGTAGAAAAACAACAAAGGATGAACAACAAAATGATGAATATCTTGTCTGGGTTTGATTACAGTAAAACACACATAGCTGTTGAACTTTTAACTTATAGTGTCGCATCTGCTTTGCACATGAGGTTGTCTAACCGCTCGAGCGGACCCACATTAAAGGGGAAGTTCACCCTAAAATCAACTTTGTGTGATTTCTACTCACCCACATGACGTTAAACACGTTTAGTGAACCTCCGGCGTCTTCAGAGCACAAATGAAGATATAAAGGTGGCATCCGAGAGTTGTTGTCAAGGTCCAGAAAAGTCCTAAAGACATGGTTAAATTGGTCCATCCGTTGAATTGTTTTGAAGTGACGAGATCGATATATTCTCGTCCTGTCAGTGTATGGCGCACGAGAGCACTTCTACGTATGTGTTGTGAGTCAGAGGCGGCGTCCAATAGGACCTTTATCCCGATAAATAATATATCCATTAAAGTCTGGGGCTTTTTTTCGCACATAAAGTATTTTCGTCGCTTCAAAAAATTCAACTGATCCAGTATGAGCGGATGGACCAATTTAACCATGTCTTTAGTACTTTTCTGGACCTTGACAACAACTGACACCATGATGTCTAAGAGGAGGCCTGGAAATCTCTCGGATGTCTCCTAAATATCTCCATTTGTGCTCCGAAGACGGCGGAAGTTCAGCCGGCATTTTTGTACATTCTCCCACTTATTACACGGCTACTCGCCACATAAAACCGGACATAAAATATGAATTTGAAAGCTCATTTTTACCGAATGCAGCGGCGAGGAAAAGTAAGAATCGACGTTCAAACGTCACGAACAGGCAAATTGGTTTAATCATTTGTAAATATAATGTCATATACGTTATTAAAAGACCTTTGTGTAATATTAAACTGCCCTTCTCAAAATGATTTGCAGCATCCGGGTTAAAGGGTGTTATTAGTCTTGAGCGCTTGTTATGTGAAAATAATAACCCTGGGAATGTCGCAACCGGCCAATCAGAATCAAGCGTTCAAATGAGCCGTGTAATAAACATGTTTAACGTCATGTGGGTGAGTAAACAATCACACAGAGTTGATTTTGGGGTGAACTTCCCCTTTAAACCGTAACGCTCGGTGTCACTTGGTAAGTGAGAAACATACAGTTATTACATATGGCAGGATAAAGTACACAATAGATGCAAACTGACCATGCTGGGTGTGACAAAGGCAAACCCAAAATCTCACAGTAACTATAATATTTACTATAGTAAACTTCTAGCATGCTAGTGTAGTATATAATACTAATCATTACACTGGTGTAGTTATAACTATTGATCATTGATTTCATATTTACTATAGTACGGTTGAAAAACTATAGTGCCGAGGTTGTTTACTACAGTAAATACTGTACAGTATTTTTTTCCATTCATCAAATGTACCTCTAAAACTCTGCATATCATTTCATAACCATGAGAAAGAAAAACAACAGATTCTCAAAAGCTTTAGTCATCAGCTGTTGTCATGTATTGTGTATCGGGTCTTATTATTCCAGTAAGATGTAATGCTGTTCCTCTTCCACCAAATCCAACACATTACAGACCCGACACATTTCTCCAAATATCTTCCACAGCAGAATGAGTCACATAAAGATTTTGTGGGTGAATATTAAAAACATTTTTGGCTGAACCACACATTCAAGAACTCAATGTCTGAACGGATTATCTAACCATGTTTATCTACAGGTGTGATGTGACTGAAAATATGGCTTTATTGTAGTAGTGTAGTGTAGTGATTATGTTCACCAACAGAGGCCGCTGCATGCTACGCGGTTTACAAATCAATCAGAGACGCCATCATCCTCAGTTTCAAGGAACTGATGAACAACATTGAAGGTAGAGATGTTTTTTATGAATGTATATAAATGGTTAAATTGAAGAAGAGCTGACAGTCAGGTGAGGGTGGAGCAGGTGTGTTTTCATTTACCGGGCTCACACTTGGGGACGTCTGGTGTCCAGGACCCGTTCCCCTCACAGCGGAGACTTTTATCACCACGCAGAATGAATCCAGATGCACAGGAGATATTAACATGGCTGTTATATCTGACTTTACGACTCGATGTGTGACCATTGATGATTTCAATTTTTGGACATTTAACCCCTGAGAGAGAGAGAGAGAGAGAGAGAGAACAAATCACATCCTTCCTCTAAGACGTCCACATTTGCATTTACCCATTTTCACATTTATCCAAAGCATGTTTTCACTGTTAACATTGTTATTTGGGGACCAGATGCAATTTAACTTGGTTTTATTTAAACTTCAGCTATATACTGTAACACAACATCAATATAATCTGTACTTACAGTCACACTTCGGTTTTCTCGGGTGCCAGGTATTGTTGTGTGAACATGTGTAAATTCCAGATCCATTGAATCCGGTCCTGCAGGTGAAGGTCAACTGTTCTCCTAGATTGAATGTGGACTTCGGATCATTCACAGTTTCAACATCTCGTACTGGAGGTCTGGAACATGTCACGGCCTTTGAAAACCCACGGGCCTGCCTTGAAAATCGGCGATTTGCTCCATGTGATGATGACATTTCTGAAACAGGAAGTGAGGGTGGGACATAGTAGTGGCATTGGCGGATGAGAGAGGAACATTTTTAACGCTCACAGTCCTAACATAGTCATGCTAAAAGCTCAAAAATGTCCTCGTTGATTCCATGGACCATAAGACTAGAATAAGGAGCATGGCTGAGACAATAAGGAGATACAGAGAGAAGATGAAGGACACATTTGAGAGGGTCAGATGAGGAGAAATCAAAGATTCCTTGATGTATTTTGGACACACAGAACAGATCAAACCTTTCAAATGACTCATGCCAAACATGAACGCTGAACAAAGTAAATAACAAAAAAACAGCTCAAATTGAAAACGATCCTCTCGATAAAAAGGATTTCATTTGGTCCATGAGGAATGATGCAAGTATAAACATGTCGTGTGTTTAAACAGTGTGATTCAGGCCGGTAATGACAGACTGTGTTCATCTCGTTCTGAACACTAACAGAGAAAAATGTTAAATATGAAGATGAAGCATTGATAAACTTCACAGACGCTTCATACTTTCACATGTCAGGTCTAACGGTGTCCAGCGTCCCTCCTTGCAGAAGGATATTCGGCTGCCGTCCGTCATCCTGTAACCCGGAGCGCAGTTGTACTCAACATTGTCGTCATGCTTGAAGTCTGATATGTGACGATATTTGTCGTCCAGTCGTCTGTCTGGATATTTTGTTGGTTCGCCGCACTGACTCCCTTGAGACCCTGAAACAGATTCAAATCACATCTCAACACTAAACTGAACAGAGTGACGTGAACCGCTTCATGTCTCCAGCAAAAACATTGTACGTGTTCAAACAGAAATCTTGTTTTAGCCAAGCAAAACTAAAAATTCAGGCCGGTATGATTTCATTTTGTCCAGTGTGATGCTGTAGAAAAACAACAAAGGATGAACAACAAAATGATGAAT
Organism: Barbatula barbatula; assembly: GCF_947034865.1. Taxonomy (NCBI): domain Eukaryota; kingdom Metazoa; phylum Chordata; class Actinopteri; order Cypriniformes; family Nemacheilidae; genus Barbatula; species Barbatula barbatula. The sequence continues at coordinate 1,471,050 of NC_136780.1, read as the reverse complement.
ATCTTGTCTGGGTTTGATTACAGTAAAACACACATAGCTGTTGAACTTTTAACTTATAGTGTCGCATCTGCTTTGCACATGAGGTTGTCTAACCGCTCGAGCGGACCCACATTAAAGGGGAAGTTCACCCTAAAATCAACTTTGTGTGATTTCTACTCACCCACATGACGTTAAACACGTTTAGTGAACCTCCGGCGTCTTCAGAGCACAAATGAAGATATAAAGGTGGCATCCGAGAGTTGTTGTCAAGGTCCAGAAAAGTCCTAAAGACATGGTTAAATTGGTCCATCCGTTGAATTGTTTTGAAGTGACGAGATCGATATATTCTCGTCCTGTCAGTGTATGGCGCACGAGAGCACTTCTACGTATGTGTTGTGAGTCAGAGGCGGCGTCCAATAGGACCTTTATCCCGATAAATAATATATCCATTAAAGTCTGGGGCTTTTTTTCGCACATAAAGTATTTTCGTCGCTTCAAAAAATTCAACTGATCCAGTATGAGCGGATGGACCAATTTAACCATGTCTTTAGTACTTTTCTGGACCTTGACAACAACTGACACCATGATGTCTAAGAGGAGGCCTGGAAATCTCTCGGATGTCTCCTAAATATCTCCATTTGTGCTCCGAAGACGGCGGAAGTTCAGCCGGCATTTTTGTACATTCTCCCACTTATTACACGGCTACTCGCCACATAAAACCGGACATAAAATATGAATTTGAAAGCTCATTTTTACCGAATGCAGCGGCGAGGAAAAGTAAGAATCGACGTTCAAACGTCACGAACAGGCAAATTGGTTTAATTATTTGTAAATATAATGTCATATACGTTATTAAAAGACCTTTGTGTAATATTAAACTGCCCTTCTCAAAATGATTTGCAGCATCCGGGTTACAGGGTGTTATTAGTCTTGAGCGCTTGTTATGTGAAAATAATAACCCTGGGAATGTCGCAACCGGCCAATCAGAATCAAGCGTTCAAATGAGCCGTGTAATAAACATGTTTAACGTCATGTGGGTGAGTAAACAATCACACAGAGTTGATTTTGGGGTGAACTTCCCCTTTAAACCGTAACGCTCGGTGTCACTTGGTAAGTGAGAAACATACAGTTATTACATATGGCAGGATAAAGTACACAATAGATGCAAACTGACCATGCTGGGTGTGACAAAGGCAAACCCAAAATCTCACAGTAACTATAATATTTACTATAGTAAACTTCTAGCATGCTAGTGTAGTATATAATACTAATCATTACACTGGTGTAGTTATAACTATTGATCATTGATTTCATATTTACTATAGTACGGTTGAAAAACTATAGTGCCGAGGTTGTTTACTACAGTAAATACTGTACAGTATTTTTTTCCATTCATCAAATGTACCTCTAAAACTCTGCATATCATTTCATAACCATGAGAAAGAAAAACAACAGATTCTCAAAAGCTTTAGTCATCAGCTGTTGTCATGTATTGTGTATTGGGTCTTATCATTCCAGTAAGATGTAATGCTGTTCCTCTTCCACCAAATCCAACACATTACAGACCCACAGACGCCATTATTATTTCCACCAAATCCACTGCAATTCCCGTTATATTATCACGGTATTGAAATAAATAACTAACAAACTACAGCTATAGGTTCAGATATTACGCGTCGGGAAAAACAAGCCTCCAATGCGCTCTGCGCTTTTTACGCGTCGGGAAAAACAAGCCTCCAATGCGCTCTGCGCTTTTTACGCGTCGGGAAAAACAAGCCTCCAATGCGCTCTGCGCTTTTTACGCGTCGGGAAAAACAAGCCTCCAATGCGCTCTGCGCTTTTTAGTCCGATGCTTCACACTTGACTTGAGCTTTAAATGTCACTCACCTACAAAGTGCGCGAAGACAAGTACGACAATATTCAACCAAACAGTCGCCATGTTCACGGAGAACTGCAGATGGAGAGTCTTTCTGAATGCACGAATAAAAGCGTTGCGTTTATATAACGCACGCCCTCTGCCGTCATCACCCCGCCACCGTATTACAACCTACACGTGTGTAAAGCGTTTGACAAAAACAACACGAATGACTCAATACTAATAACGACACGGACGCCATAAAACCGATAGAAAAAACGCAACGCTCGTGGCGCAGATAAACGCAGCGCTGACGCGACGCAACGGCGCGGACGCCAAAGGTGACCTTCAAACGCATAAGGTGACAAGTTCTGAATAAAGTAGATTAAAATAGCCAGTGATAGATGTAAATAACTAAATAATAAATACAGTATTGTGTAGAATGATCCACCCTGAATGAATTTATACTGTACTATACTTTATTCAAGTATTTAGACATTCAAAAACTCAAGAATAGGTAGTACAGGAAAACTTAAACTAGTTGTAGAAATGACCGTTAAAATATGAGGATAATAAAAGGGAAAAAAGAAATCTTTCTACTTTATCTACACACAATGAATGCTTTTATATTTGATGTCATGTCAGGAAGTTTCAAGCCTAACCATTTCCAGCCTAAACATTCTCTATTTTCCCTTCGTAGTCCTTGAGGTTGAAAATATCTCCGATTGTTTATTCTTTGTGATGCCCTTGAACAAGTAGCCGTAACAGAGACATAAAATCATCTCAACACCTGATATGTATCAGATCAGAAAACGTTGAACGTTATTGTAACGACAAGATGAACAGGTGAGGCGAGGCGGACAGGAGACGTACACTACAGGTCCTTGACTCATTCTTTCATAACACTGACACTCCACCCTATAAAGACTGTATCATTACACCACCGGCTGTGGGTGGAAAACTGTTTTACTACACACAGTTTCTGCTGAAAGTCTGACTGCTCTTTTCCATGCAGTTTTCTGAATGCGGTAGATATAAGTTTAAATAACTGTCGCTGTGGATTAAAAATCAATCGAGACGTTTTTTTAACATGCCTCAAATCCACTCATAAGAGAAATGTGACTTAAGAATCCTTGCTGCTATTAAATATCAATCAAAGCGATGACTTCACATGACGACATTCTCATAATGTGACATTTCTTTTCCCTCATATGTGTGTTTTCGCTGGAATCGGACAGAGCTCCAAACAGGAAGGTAAAACTAAGTAAAACCATGGTTTTGCTGTAGTGAATGTGCAGTGATCACGGTTTTACTAGATTTTATTCTGGATAGAATTTGATTTCACCAAATCTCCAGGATATAACAGATTCAACATCCTCTAATCACTAAACATCAGAAGAAAAATATTAACTCTTTCACTCATTTATCACCAATACAAACGTCAAGACAAGAATAGCTAATTTTCCTCGGCCGCATTTCAGGGCAAGCTGTAAATAAACACTTCCAGAATGTACCGCCATTGTGACGATGCTCATGTCCATGACCATGCCTGGACCGGATCAGAACTGTTTTTGTGAGACAGCATAGATATATATGTAATCTAGGAGTCTCGCTTTTCAAGCAACAACCACTGTGTCATTCCCAGCTCCGTATTAGTAAGTTTGTAATAATAATACAAAATGAAAAAACAGTACCCAAAGGGATACAAGTGCTTTAATGCTTAGCCATATTTACAGTTCAGTATCCAAGCGGGTCCAAGTGCTTTAATGTGAAGCCAAATATACATCAGTATACAAAGATGACTTGATCTTGTGATTGGAAGTATTTCCAAAGGAAACCAGAAGACGGTTATTTTTCTGAACTGCATTGCAATAAAACCAAAAATGTGGCCTTCAGATAAGTGTCTTTTGACCCACAGAGGATTGGGCAAATTAATGGCATTAAAGGCTTTCATTGGTTACACTTCGGTTTCCATGCTAAGGCACTTACTGTATACAATGATGTCATCGTATTCAAATTAGTATTGAAGTCTATTTACAGTGTGTCTACACCAGATGCGACCAACGCGACAAAAGACAATCGAAACGGATTAGAACCCATTATTACTTTACATTTTTTCCGGTTGAAAACGTTGTGCGTCGTTCGACAGAATACAGTATACTTTCATTACTGTTATACATAAAAAGTACATTATGCTTAAATTTAAAGAAGAAAAGTCACTTACTTTTAAAATAAGACATGCAAAACACATCGCTACAGAATACCTCTCAGAATCTTAGACAAAACAAAGCATTCAATGTCAAATTAGCTTAAAGCTTTTCAAAGTTTAAGATTATTACATATAATAGCAATATTCTCAGTAGTTTCAAAGGAGGCTGGAGATTAAGAACTGTAACATAACCCTATAACTGGAGATACTGTGCGTATGTTTTTGTTTTAAAAACAATTCAAGGACACATTCATCACAGTTAATAACAATCACTTCTGTTAAAACACCTACCCTGATGTCCCTATTCTGAATTATAAAAGATGGGAAAATCCAGCAGAACCCATACAGGCTTTTCCCCTGTCGTGTGACATCACATCATAGAACATTCATTAAATGTAATACAATAATAACAAACATCAAATCAAGAACTGTAAGCACTGCAACGCTGTGATAGACATGCAAACAATAACATCACATATCAAAAACACAAATACAAATTCAGCCTGAGTTACATTAATAGCGGCAGCATAACTAATGGACGCAAGAATTAGAAATATAATAATAATAATAATATCTAATAATAAAATCAGCCTAACCGACACAAGCCACACCCACTCGGCTTTAAAGTCCCAGTGAAATTAAAGTTTAACAATGCGTATTTTTTCATGAAATATTGCAATGTTTATCGTAAATAGTTTATCAATGCGTGTCTTTTTCTCTTTTTAAGTTCGTGTGCCCTCATAATCTTCAGTTGAAATCTGAAAATGCACTTCCATCCTGTAATGACTATGTATGTTAAATGGCTTGGGCGGAGCATCCGTTAACTCCTCCCCTTCAACTGTCAGTCTGCTGCCAGTTCCATTTCAAAATGCAACGGCTGTTTTTATACATCCAAATCGTTGAGAAAGACGAAAGCCACGATTTCTCTCATTTAAAAATCGATTTCACTCGTAAATAAAAACGATCGCAACTTCCGGTTCACAGGGACTTTAAACGCTGTGCCTTTCGTCCAATGTGCTGTCAATCTGTTCAAAAGCACCACCGGATAATTGGGTCTTTAAATCAACACCAGTCATTTTGAACCTTAACAACCTTCACCTGACTTTGATTTTGCCGGACGAACATATATTTTAAAGGCGGGTGGAGATCATGGGCAGTTACTGCCTGTGCTACACAAAGCAGCCGACACACGTACAAACTCTTCAATCTACACAACTGCATGGGTATACTGAGATCTTTGAGTTTGTTTACATGTTGAAAAATGAAAAGCGCTGTTGACCGAAGCCACACAATTGCTTGTTTGTGCTTTTACTGCTGGACGGCGTCTTTTGCGTCTCCCAGGCCGAAGCTGTTCAGGATTTCCTGCGACACAGAACACACTGGTTACTTTATTGCTGGAAATTTCTACACAAGGACAAATACTTCAGCGGTTAAAGTTTGGATTATATACGTTTTGTTTTGTGTTCCTGCCAATTTAGGAAAAAGTGATTATTATTTTTCTTCTCATGTGCTTGGGGTCCTACAGGCTCAGTAACGTAAATCAAGTTTAAGAGGAAACATCAAAGGTTTACACAAACACAGACCTGGCTCTCGTTCAGCTCCTCGCTCTCTTGTGCCCCTAGGAATCGTGTTGAGGATAAAGCGGGAACACTCGCTAACCGAGGTGGGTTGCCCACGCTGAACAGACGAGGCCTTTTCATTTGATCTTGACTCGACAGCGGCGTGAAGCTGTTTCTCCTGAGCAAAGTGGGAGGCATCTGGTGTTTGCTGCAGCCCTGAGAACACAATACACCACGGTGTAATTAACCGTTATCAATGAACCAGACCTCTTAATTTTCTACTGTACCTTTAAGACCTCTATACATAGATGACATCAGTTATGTGTTGCATTATTGTTTTTTGTGTTTCACTAAAGTGTCAAGTGATTGTAGAAATAACCTGGATTTGGTTCATATTGAGATCTTCATTAATACTGAATTGATAGCAGATTTGACAAATCTGAGCTCAGTTTGACTAACTGTTGACATCTCAAACTCTGACATGAAATCTCTCAATTTCTGATAGAAACATCCGCAAAATATTAGATACTTCTGACACCTCGTATCTCCATAGTTCGGTTGCCACAAATCGTTATTATAAGTCACCCTTTATGCTTGTCACTGGTTTTGCAAATATCTTACCAATAAGAATTATTATTACACGGCACGTTGTAATGCTTGATTCTTGATTCATCATTTCCTGAAAATCAGCGAATTTGGAGATACAAGGTTTCAGCAGGACAGCGAGGATAAAGAGATCTCTTCTGTGACTCAGTGGTAAGAGCATTGCGTTAACAACGCAAGCTTGTGGGTTGGATCCCTTGGGATTGCAGATATAAATCTAAATGTATACGGTCTATTCGTCAAGTCTCTCCTGACGGTACAAATATGAATTTACTGGAAAGCCGCTTTGCAACAATGCAAACTGTAAAAAACTCTTCACACGTAAATTTTTTAATCACTTTAAAAAAAAGACACACTCATTTATACAAGTTCTAGAAGTATTACAGCAACATCTAAATGTGGTAAAAGTTCAGCAGGGAAACTCCCTCTGTACTGGATAAACAGAAGCACAGGCGGCTGATCTCATCCACACAGAAAAAGAGAAAAACATCCAACCAGAGCTATTTTCAGAAAGAGACCGGGGGAGAGAGAGACAGGGAGAGAGAGAGAGACTGACGGTCGTTGTCGGGTCTCTGACCGCAGACCTGTGATCTCACAGCGAGGGTGTTTATGGTAAAACTCACCCTGACATACTCTGAAACAACAGATTGCTAACTTATGACACTCAAGCCAATAGCAGTTTCACCAGTGGCGGCCGGCCAATAGAGGGCGCTAGGGCGCCGCCCCCCTTAAGCCACAAAAAAAAAAAATTAAAACAATTAAAACAAAAATAGTAATAATAATAAGAAAAACATCAGTATGTCAATATTTGTGTGTTTTAAATATGGAATGCACCCAGTAATACATGTAAAATATGATACAAAATCATATTTGCAACCTTTCCTCTGCCTGTCTGACCGCTTCATCAGCTCTGGGGCGATAGAGAAAGCGCCCCAAGGAGGCGGGTCTATGTAGCAGTTAAGCCAATTGCTAATTTAAGATATGAATGTATGACATAAAATTTAGCCAATCAGCGTTCTTAAATAGAATCCAAGAAGGGCGATCATTTTATCGCCCCAAGCCCTGATAAAATAAGGACTGGGCTCTAGGGGCGCCATTTTTACTAAACGACAATGGCAAGCGCGGACGTTACTCCTCCAAGACCTAACCCTAACTCGGTGAAATCTCTCCTCCAAGATCCGTTTGAGAGGAGAACTTTGTCGCAGAAAGTTCGGGTGAAAGAGCTGGGCCCAGATCAACCTGACCTCTCAATCAAACAGCAGGCTAGCGAAAAAGGGAAGCAGTATATGCGCGGCTTCTCCCGTAGCTTCACACACACACACACACGTTTCTTTGTATATAGTTGACCTTAGCATAAAAATCATTCAGTTATATATGGTACTCTAAAAAATGTTAATAGTGTGTTTGCTAATATTACTGTATATATGTTTTGTATCAATTAATTGTTGCAGTTCTGGAGCACATTAACAATTAGTTACATTTAGTTTGATCATAAAATACTTTATGCTATTCTTCCAGTCAAAGGTTTGAGTTCAGCCACTTGATATCCATTTCTATATTATACATCCTTTATACAGTGTAAGAATTCCTATAAACTTTATAATAATTTAATGTTATTGTCCACTTTCCACTCTGTTCTGACAGCATGCATATTGTGTTGCCTATTTACTACCAATGGCACCAACAGCCTTTCCAAAAGATGTTACTTATATGTAGAAATAGTCAATTGTTTACAAGTTCAGTTTAAATGCAAATAAAAGGCTTGTGTTTGTGCATCATGATGTTTATGTTTTTGTGTACGAATGCCTCAACTTTTTAATATTGGCATTAAATAATTACTGACTATTTCACTGAGCACTGCTGTCCTGCAGTTTGTGTTAAATTTTATTGCGATGGTTACGGAAACAAAAAAGTATGGCACAGCCCCACCGAGAATATTTTTCACCAGCCGCCACTGAGTTTCACCGTCAGTCACCGACACGTAATAAAAAACTAAATCAATCAATCTTTAGAGTTTATGAGACAGTGAGAAAAGCATGTTGCCAAGATCATGGGATTGACCTCTACCTGTAAATTAAATATAATCGTTCCAATTCGAAGCAAATAAATCAAGCACTACTCACTTCTGCTAAAGGCAAAAGTATATAAACATATAATGTTATGTAAGGTTTTCTTACCAGCGGTCTGTCCCGGTGTGTATTCACGGCTTCAACTTTCGTGTCAAACATTTCGACTTTACAGCCTGTAACAGATTCAACATGTATTAAAAATGTATCTGGCAAGATATCGTCCGAGTCTACAGTTTGACATTTTATTTTCTTACTGATGTTTCTAGATTCAGAAACGACACAAACCGTAAGCAACTGGAGTGAGTTTCAGAACCACATGGAGGGGACACTTCAGATAGGGCAAATCATCTGTGGAAAACCATCACACAAAAATCAAAACCCCACTCTAAGCCAAAGTCAAATTCCCTGACTATTCCCTGACTTTTCACTGACAAAAAAGTTGAATTTTCATGACCTATAATGAATGAAACCCAGTCTGAGTGGTCGTTTTTTTAGCCAATGATCATGAAATGTACATCTTCCCTGGCATTTGCCTTAGATAAGAGCTACAGGTGACTGCATTTGACAAGTGATTGCCAGGTGACAAGCGGGAAGGGAATAAAAATGGCACTAAAGATAACCATAACAATATGCAAAAATGTGATTAAAAATACAGTATAGAAAAAAATTCCATTTCTATAAATGGAAACTAAGATTTTAAGTGACAAACAAAAATCCCATGACTTTCAATGTCTGGAATGGACCTTTAAAAACTCCATGATATTCCAGACATTGCATGTCCCGTGGGAACCCTGCCTATTTTTTGTCACACACACAGACACGTGATGTACCAGCGCTCTTGTCCAGAAAGTAAGCGAGCAGACAGCGCATGACGGCCTGATGACAGATGACCAAAACGTTCCCTTGTCTCTCCAGCTCCATGATAACAGGCTCCAGACGCTGAACCAGATCCTGATACGACTACAAGAGAACATTTCATACACAATCCATCACCAAATATAAATAACAAATAAATATGTGACCGTCCCTGTGAAAACTCACTAAAGTACGGTCATTTTTGTCATTTACATACCGCAGAGAGCATTGTGTGAAAATATAACCTTGAAATCTTTTAATATTGACTAAGTAAGGCCATGTCAGGGACTGAAATCATAGTGATGCTTGAACTTGTTCATGACAGACGGGGGGCACATTTTTGAAAACCGTAATAGTATTTAAACATTTGTATGACTTAAATAGAAGTCACATTTGAAGTCAAATTGTCATACTGTGATGCAAAAGATGGCGTTTGATTTATTGTAATACAAACTTCTGAACACAATGTTTAGTGATGATAAAAAGCTCTTAACTATGCTTTTGTTTTCTTTGTATTAAATATGTTGTTCTTATAAAATACATCACTTAATGTAAATAATGGTACAAGGTACCATGCTGGTTTTTTACCTATTGGCAAACTAGGCATGATATGTTGTTGTTGTTTATTCCCGTTCCTCGTATTTGTGTTCTATCGGCCAACCGGCCACATTGCTTTCTCAATATCAGCATCAAAAAGCGATATGATACATCACATACCTCTCCACCTGGGTATCTGTAATGATATTTGTCCTGGTCTCTGAGAGAATATTCATATGGATATGACTCTTCTATCTTTTCATACGTCATCTCCTCACAAATACCCTGACACACAACACAAGCAAAAGAATTGCAAAGCATTAGAGAAGCGAACGAATGTAGGTGTGTTAAAGCAGTTAAGTGTGACACACCTCCATTAAACATCTGCCTCAAATTTTCTTCTAACGAAAACGACCGTAAACGATGAAAACAGTACAGTGGTGAAAAACACAAGCCCTGCTGTGCCAATAAAAGCTTACAGCATCAATCTCGTTCAGTATTTTCCACTGCTCGTACGGGACGCCCAGTTCCTCCGCCGTCTGGATGGTGCGTCTGAGCTGACTGGTCCACACCTTCAGGTCTGGGATCTTCTGGGTTTCCAGGAACCCACGCAGGGCTTTAGCAAACTGACACAGAGCGGGAAAGAGATTAACAAGACCCACAACATTCCACAACGGTGTGTGATAAAGAGCTGCCCCAGTGCATGCTGGGACGCGTGTCATCAGCAGGTGGTTCACCCATCCTGCATTACAGGTAAACAGCTCTTAGTTTTGATTAATCAATGATACACAACATGTTGACATGTACCTCTTTTCCTCTGCCGGAGAGCTCTGAATCCCCCCCGATGCAGCCCTGCAGGTTGTGTTGGCTCTCTCCGTGCCGGCAGAGGTATATGGAGTGTTTCTGTACGTGAATGTTCATGAGGTAGTACACGATCTTACTCTGGATATAGTCCTGAACACGGTTCACCAGGAAACTCTGACCCACGTTTATAACCTGGATGAACGACAGATCTCTGAAAAGCAGAAAACAAAAACAGAAGAGAGAGAGAGAAAGAGAGTCAGTAAACCAGTTTTATTTGAAACAGGAGACATTTTGTTGTACTTTAATGGCAAAAACCCGCCATTTCCTCATTTCTGACAAAGCAGAAACCCGTTTATCCGAGTGGCCAGAATGTGAATAGAGTTAATCTCCTAACTGGATCTTCAAAGCATTTGTTCCAGAGAAGTTGAGAAATGCTGCCAGAGGCATTCCTGAAATGTCTCGGAGCGTCCAAAGGATTTCTGCTGTATGAATTTACAGAGATCCAGGATGAATCTGCGATAGGCCAATGAATATTCAACTCTTTGATACGTACTATAAGAAAACAATCTTTGAACAACAATAAAGAAACAAATTCTTTGCGTTAGAAAACATCCAGTGTGAGGAATCTACAGTGCCTGAAGGTTCACATACGCTCTCTGCTGGACACTTTTGGAAAACATCAGCTTGTATTATTGACTACCAAATGAATTGTTAAAGTGATAGTTCTCCCCAAAAATGAAAAATCTGTCATGATTTACTCACCCTCAGACTGTTCCAAACCCGTTTACTTTTCTTTGTGGAAGATATTCGTAAAATGTCAGTAACTGAGCAGATCTCATCGCCCATTTACTACCATAGTAGGGAAAAGTAATACTATGGGAGTGAATGGGGGGCGAGATCTGCTCGGTTACTGACATTTTACGAATATCTTCCACGAAGAAAAGTAAACGGGTTTGGAACAGTCTGAGGTCAATGGTGAGAGGAATGTTCCTTTTTGGGTGAACCGTCCCTTTAAAGGAGGAGTTCAATTCAACTTTCCATACTTATACTTTTTCCTACTACGGAAAGTCAATACTCCTTCATATTAAAATTGACTGTAAATCGAAATGTCACAATTTATCATTTTAACATAATAATGACAAATCATTTTTGAACACAGAAAGTTGCAAAGGAAATGTATTAAGGGAAAAATCTTGATCTAGATTTCTCCCCATAAAACCTCAAATGAATTCAAATGGAAAAGGAGACCTCACTTGTCATGTCGATCAGGATCTAACGGTTGATATGTCACTTTGTAGCACTCGATTCTCTTGAGAAAATCCTCCATAACGCTCTCTCGGTGTCGCTCTGGATAATCTGGGCTGGACACCTTCACATCCTAGAACACAAACATGACGTCTCTATCGTGAGCTTGCAATAATAATGACACTTACATAAGTTCGCGATCTCTTTTACTTCGGTAATGTCACACTTCTTAGTTAAACAAGATTTTGTGTGGCATGAAACGTGAAAAGTTCAATGTTAACTTCGATGTTTAACTAAAACATTCGCATCCCAACTTTTAGCGAATGTCATGATGAATGTCTGATGATATCAAATATAATAGAATAGTGCTGTGATGAAGAGTGATGTCACTCACCAGGATGTTGGCAGCTATGACTTCAGGATCATCACAAAGTGATTCCACAAAAAACACCTGCACACAAAATCTTCACATTAAAGAAAAGACCATCATCTCATGCCAAACCCTGTCTAACTCTCTTCTGTACAGTTTGGACAGTGAGCTGGTTGGTTTTTTGCATGCAGAGACATACAAAGCAACCGGTACGATTCTTCAAAATGATGACCGAATTTTCATTTGTAAGTCGACTATCTCTTCTACATCTGACTCTGTTTCTTTACAACTTTATAAAGACATGTGTTTTATCGGTTTACGGGCAGACATTCAGAACATCAGATTCTGCCTTTCTCCCGCGTAACCTGACGACAATATTTCATTTTTCCGCTGATCTGCTGACCTTATACGAGTTCTCCTGCGCAAAACTCAGAATGAGGTTCCTTCTGTCTCTGGTAGTGTTTGTGGCATCGAAGACCTGCCGGAGACGAACACAATCACAATCACATCATCATCAACCAAGTCTGTAATTACAGACACAAGGGCAAATAATATGCTTTTATAGTATATATGTAATGTAAAATCTATAACCCGTACAGCGATCTGCCCCCCCTCCTCACTGAAATAAAACTTCACATCCTGTAGAGCCACAATCGCACAGTGCCTGAGAGAAAAAGAATAATCATATTAAACCGTGAAGCATCAGATGCCGTATTTACTAGCACTGGTCTACAGCACCGACATTAAAGCATGAAATATCAGAGATTTGATTTGCTCTTTGTAAATCACAGACGTCGAAGTACTATGTAGACTTTGTAGAACATGCTTGAAAAATATGACCTCTCAAATCTCATTTTACATTTACATTTAGTCATTTAGCAGACGCTTATATCCAAAGCGACTTACAGATGAGGAAACATTGGAACATTAAAGCCTAGCACAGTATACAAAGCTTAAATTAGTGAGGTTAGTACAATTTGTATTATTATTATTAATTTTTTAATAAGAAGACAGAAAAGAATTAGAGGTTAAAATCAATCAGCTACATGTTGCTATAAAAACAATGTTGAATATGTGGGTTTTGTCTTACATCATAGCGTTTGTGTAATGTTAGTCTGGACGTATCCTGTGTTTATACTGTACATGCCGACACTTACTTCCTGATTTTCATGGCCTCTTCGTTGTCATGACGGAAGAAATCGTAAGACTTGTACGACTGCACCGCCTCGCGTCTATAAACGCCCAGATTGAAGACTGATCAAAGACACAGAAAACTGTTTACAACACACACAGGGGAAATCAACCGTCCTCACAGTAAATCCAGTGTAAGCAAACAGAAAAGATCTTATATGGAAGATCTCATTCCGAAACATGGGAAATTCACTGTCAAAATCAGACATTGTGAAGATTTTATAGAAAAATGACAATGAATACAATCAAATCTCTGTTGAAACACAAAGTTCAGTCAGTGCTTCTTTAAGGTCCAGTGTGTAGTTTTGTGGCGGATCTATTGACAGAAATGCAATGTAATAAACATAACTGTGTTCAGAGATGTATAAAGTCCTTACAAAATGAAGCGTTATGTTTTTATTACCTTGGAAAAATGCTGGGTTCACAGCAAAAGCGAACAATCGCGCTCCACGCTCTTCATTACTCGCCGGAAAAGTTCGTTATTTTCTCATGATCTCACATTATGATGTTTTCAATCTTCCATCACGGCGAGATTGACGTGCTTTCGACTCTATATGCATCTTTGCATTGACTTGCATAGACTAACTCGCTTAATTTGCGTTTGGTGTGAACACTGTGTAAGCTATTGCTATCTCCATACACCGCGGGTCCCCTTGCACGGAACTCTCCATGTTGTTTCTACAGTAGCCCTAAACGGACAAACTGCTCTACAGAACGCGTTTCGTAAATACGTTATCTCCTTCAGCAAAGAAGCGAAATCTTTGTTCTGCGTCAGCCACCGTAGCTCTTCGAAAAGGAGGGGTGGAATGCAATTCACAACTTCTCCACTACATGCCGCTAAATTTAGTACAACGGACCTTTGAAGCTGTCGGAATCAGACGGGTCTCTTGATAATCTCACACTCACCTTTTGTTGGAACCCCGATCCAGTTGAGGTAGCGTGTCAGTTTCTTTGATATATACGTCTTTCCTCTGGCGGGGAGTCCGATCATCACTATCACCGTGGGGGAGTTGGTCATGTACGACGCCCATGCTACATATAAACACAATTTATTTTTACGCGTTTGTCTTCATAACAGTTCCACATATTTCACATTCACATGTTTGTTTAGTGTCATAGCGTTTCTCTGCTGGGTTTGTTCTTGGAAATAAGTTTATGTGATAAATCACAGATTCAGCATGTTTGATGCAGTATTTATTAACGCAAAGTCCTCTTTATAGACATCAGACTGATCGGTTTTGCATGAGAGATGTCTGAAGCTTTCAAATGACGTATTCTGATATAATATTTTTACTCCATATGCCAATAATTTATGACCACAACACCGAGTTTAGGATTCCAGGACTAAATACAGAACTAAAAGTGCGTGTTGCTTTAAGAACATGACAGTGTGATGTGATTGTGATCGGCTGTAAACATCCAAGTCAAGTCAAGTCAAGTTTATTTTAACAAAGCAGCTGTACAAGAAAACATTGACTATAAGCAAAACATAAAAGGTAATGCAAGTCAAAACACAAGTCAAATATCAGACAGACTATAAATTCCTATATAGTGTAAAAAAACTATAAAATCCAGTAATATCAAAAGAGCAGATGCTTAGCAAACCAACAGTCGTGTTTGTGTCAAACAGATTTTAACCGTCATATTTATGGAAAGACGTTTATTCAAAGTATCAGAAATGATGATGGACCAAAACTATATGAACTGGTATAACCTAACCTTCGGGCGTCAGATAAAACACATCCTGCAATACAGTGATGTCACAAGGTGTGTCTCTCATCTCCGAACGACTCTTCACCAAAGATGAGACACAGGACCCAACACGCCGTTTGACTGGGCTTGGCATTGAGCAAAAACGCCGCTCAGACCCACGGCTCAAATTCCAAATTTCATTTTGAGGTTGAGTGAACATGTTTCAGCCCAACTCTCCAAATCCACAAAACGTTTGTTAAAGTTTTAAGAAGGCAAGTGCAAAGTCGAACCACAAATCCATCAATAGAAAACCAACTGCTTTCATACGGTGTAAGACTAGGAATACACTCACACGAACGAACCAGTCTACATACTGAAGCATACTATACTATAGTATAGTATAGTAACCCTACTGTACTTCAGTGCCATTGCTACACTTTGTTAACACACACAACTGTGTAGTATTATCTATGTAGTGTTAAACCCTGAAAAGGGTTCATAAGCCCTTCAACCCTTAACCTGAGGTCACTCCGTAGTCAACATAGCCTACTTGAAAGCTTGCAAGTCACTCCGCATGTCAGCATCAGTCTGTTGAACTTACAGCATTTCTTCACGTTGATTCTGGGCTCCATCTTCTTGCTGTCATTCGGGTGGTCCATGTTTCACACCGGGGGTCTTTAACACGCAGGTACGCGGGTCAGCAGACTGGGGTCAGCGGAGGTCAGTCCACCTGTCCAGGTATCACGTATCACATGACGTCAGTCAGATAATAAACGACCTCCACGAGCATAACACATCAAATCTGTCACGAACTCACCCACCATCACAGGAAACACGACGGCGCGGGACACTCTCCGTTAAAATGTCATTTCTGCACGAGCTTTAGAACAAGAAGGACGTTGATGTCACCGCTGTGTTTCAGGAAGCGCGTTTGTGTTTCCTTTAATAGATCAAAGGACGTAGAAATAAAAGAAAAGAAACCGACTAGAGGGGCGGCGTGACTAGATGGGCGGAGCTCGGTGGCCTGGAAGTCGTCTCTGATTGGCCAAACACGATACGTCTTCGTTGCTCTGCTTGGACTTCTCTACTGTGCGTCTTCTCGGTGGCAGTACTTAGGTGTAAATTACAAAATACAAATAGCTATAGTGACATTAAACTTTAATTATATTCTCTATTCGCTGGTTTGGGTAACGATAGTCACATTACAGCTCGAGACCATTTTTTTTAAATCATATGAATCATTTAATAATTTCCGTTTGCATGTCGGGTGTCAGAATTAAACGCTTATACTTTGCAGAATACAAGTATATCCAGTAAATAAACATGTTTTTTAAGGAGCCACCGCGAGCGCCCCTGCAGGATTATAACATTAATACCTTTTCTTATTAATACCTTTTTTTATAATTTTTTTTATTCAAAGAAATCTTTGAAAGTAACAATATTATACAGATCACACAAAGAGGAAAATAAAAAAAGGATTAATAAATAATAATAAGTAATAAAGAAAAATAACTAAATAACTAAATACATAAAACAACTAATAGAGATCTCTGTAAGCGAGTGACGTCTCCCGCTCAACTGCCCAGCCAATCACTGCGATGGACTAGAGGAGGAGGGGTTGGATGGATGCGTTTGATTGGATGGAGTTGACGTCAATCAAAAACCGTGTAAAATACGTGAAATTTAACTTTTATAGCAAACATTATATGTTAAATTTATCATCAATGAAATTCTAAGTCATTTATGTTTCAGTTGTATGTGCTAACTATTTATAAAAAAACGGAATATTGAGATATATCTAGAAAATTACACTGGTTTTATTATACTGTTACTGTAAAACAATTATTTTCAGATTTTAGAAATAATTTCTGAAATAATCTTGAAAGTGTAAAGGTTTTTACATACACGTCTGCTTATATGTGAAGTATATTTGTATATTAACATTTATATGTGTTCTTGACAGACCTTCTTCCCACACGACTTACAAGAAATGTTGTGTAAGCAAACATTATTTTAGTAACGCATATAGAAAAATGTGTGTTTTTCCGACATCTTAAACTTACAACCTTTAACTTACTCGTCTCTGTAACCACTACTTGACTTGTTTTATTCACGCAACTGCATTTACTTTATGTATTACTCTTGAAACATACCAGGATCTCAACTGAGGACTTTAAAACACATCCATTTATGTATATAAACAGTTGAGAGAGTGTGTTAACATGAGCCGTATCTCTTTATACTCCTCTGGCAGCAGCTCATGCATTTACATCTGTTTTCCTATAATGCAAATGTTGAGAATTGACAGCCCGGCTCTGGCCTTCATCTACACAGACATGCTGCCAAAGGAAGTGTTGCTTTTGTGCAGCGCCTCAGTCCTTAATTTGCTAAATAAGGCCTCCGTCTGACCCGAGCCGAGCTATTGTGAAAACACTGATGTTTCTCAGGATATGTGAGGTCTGGCGCTCTCAGATTCCTTTGCCTTGTATGGCTAAACATTCCCGACTGCCGGAGTTTGACCTTATTGGCCGGATCAGGAACAGGGAGGTGTGGAGAAAGTCTAAAGAACTAAACAAACTTCCCTTCAGTCTGACCGAGGAACCAGCGAGACGCACGTTCACAACCTCATTCAACAACCAAACAAGGTATAGTTATTATAATCATGTGCTTTTCATTCTTATTCCTTCTGTTTATGGCAAACAGTTTGTGTTTCTAACTTCTGAACAGTTTGGTTAAAGTTGGAGATGTTTGTCAAAGCATGAGGAATACGAAATACTTTAAAAAACGTTTGAAAAGACAGATCTTGTGACGTTTTACATGTGTGTGTAAGGTATATTGAAATATGTATGATGTGAAAAACCTTTAACCTGGTTTTCTGTTCCAGTACGTAAAGGTTTTGTTTGGATGATAACTTTATAACTTTATATGCTGTACTAAATGTTTGTGGCTAATTCGTTACATTTCATACAAAGGAAAATGGACACGTGCATATCCATTACAGCTTTTTGTGCATTGTTCATTATGTTTGCCGGTACAGAAGTGATAAGACGCTTGTAATTACTCAGTCTCTAATCCGTTCATGACAGAACCAAACCCTGACGCCATCATGTCTGCGGCCAAACGTGCAAAAGGAAAGACCACAAAGAAGCGGCCGCAGAGGGCCACCTCCAATGTCTTTGCCATGTTTGACCAATCACAGATCCAGGAGTTTAAAGAGGCCTTTAACATGATCGATCAGAACAGAGACGGATTCATCGATAAGGAGGATCTTCATGATATGTTGGCTTCTCTCGGTAATGTGCCATTTAGAAACTGATGGTTTGAGGTTCATGGCTGTCCGTTTTTGGTTATGATTGCACGGGTGACGCCAGGTCTCATTTATTGCCAATACTTAAAAAATTAATTTGTGTTTCTCAAACTGGGGGCCGCAAAGATGGATCCAAGGGGGGCAATGGTTTTGTTGGCATTTAAAGAAATAGATCATAAATTTCGGGCAATGAAACATTAGAAAAATAAGACAACCGATCAAGGGAATTAATATTACAGGATTGTATTATTGTATGTTTTCGGTTTAATAAAAAATGTAAGATCAAAGTATTCATTTTGGGGGGGCACAAAGTAATGTACCTTACATAAAAAAAGCTCGCCTGCCAGCGAAAAAGTTTGAGAGCCACTGTTGTACACTCAAAAAACCCCCACAAGGTTGTAATTAACGCTGTAAGGATTTATTCATTCATGTGACATTATTCTTGTTTCTGAAGGAAAGAACCCATCAGATGAGTATCTGGAGGGCATGATGAGTGAAGCTCCAGGACCCATTAACTTCACCATGTTCCTCACCATGTTTGGAGAACGTCTGAACGGAACGGACCCCGAGGACGTCATAAGGAACGCCTTCACGTGCTTCGACGAAGAAGCTTCTGGTACAGTAGGATCAAAGTTATTATCGGAGCCCTCAGGAGAGAGATGAGACGTTTCCATTCTGAGTAGAGAATGAGATTTGAATGCAGCTATTACTACATATATTAGCATTGTTGTTTTAATTCTGTTATCATTAGTTTATAATATTTAAAACTTGTGACTCTTTGCTCTGTGGAACACAAAAGAAAGTATCTTGAGAAATGTGTTCATATAATGGAAGTCAACAGGGTTTAATGTTGTTTGCTTCTCAACGTTCTTCAAAATATCTTCTTTTGCGTTCTGCAGAAGAAAGTCGTACGTGTTTAAAATGCTAATATTTAAGGCCGGGGACAGAAAGATGAGAAGTGACAAACTCGAGCTACCGAATTGTCCTGATTTACGAAACATCTCCAGTTAATCTTCAATGTTTTCTGTGACTAAGATCCGGTCTGAAATCTCAAACCCTTCAGGTTTCATACATGAGGATCATCTCCGTGAGCTCCTCACCACCATGGGAGATCGCTTCACGGATGAAGAAGTGGACGAGCTGTTCCGCGAGGCGCCCATAGACAAGAAAGGAAACTTCAACTACGCCGAGTTCACTCGCATTCTCAAACACGGCGCCAAAGAAAAAGACGACATGTAAAGCCCAGCGACTCAATTCACGAAGCAGGTGCCGAGATTGAATCTATAATCAAATCAAATCTATCGAATCTATAATAATCAAAGTAAACTGTTTAGTTCGCCGTGGTTTAGATACACAAAAAGAGAATAAAATATAACGTAATACATATCAAATAATCAATGTTTGAAATATCCTTCATTCTCACATATACAAGTATTCACTCAGAAGATATCTAGCAACATCCTAGAAACCTTAGAACGCCAATGCAATAGCTGAAGTGTTCAAATGAAATCTAATATTCAATCTGTTTTCTTTCTTTGTCTTTCCAGCTAAATCCAGCTGTGTCAGTTATGAAGACTGAAGCAGGTATTAAACACTGATGTAATATGAAATGAAGGAAACGTGACATTAATATATGAAGTTCAAGTTGCACAGCATTATTTTGCTGGTTTTATGTATTGAGAAACGGTTCCCACATTTCAAAATATATAAAAAATCTAAATGTTGCTTTGGTATACACGCGTCATTTTACAATAAATATTTTTTTCCAGTGTGTCTGTGCGCTTTCCTGAATGTCACATTCCAGATACTTTTCTGTGTTTTGGATATAACTCATGTTGGATTTATATTCGTATCACCGGATACACTCGGGACAACAGTATGAAGTTAGACATGACTTCGTATAGATAGGATATGACATCACCAACATGATTCTGAACAAGTCATAAACGGGAGGGGAATGAATTCGTGCAATATTCCGAGAATAATTCTGCTTATGATTCATAAATCGACGGAGCACAAAGAACAACCATCCACCGTTTTGCTCCGCTCTTGTTAAATTAAACTTTATTTTTACCGTAAAAGAAATATTCCCACATCAATCCTACAATCTACAAAGAGTGACATTGTATCTACATCACATCAACATGTGAGTTCTGAAAAATAAGAATCATGAACAATATCTATAAATCTATCTTTCTCTGCACATGGGATGACATTTGGGTCTGCATGTTCAATCCGAAAATTCAGACTTCCTGTGTCAACAGGTCAAACACAGAACGCGTCCGGAATACACATTCAATTCCCACAGCAGTAATAAACCAAATCTCTTTTGGTTACATTGTGTTTAAAACAATCCAATCATTTCCCCCCTCGTGTTTTTTTAAACCCCAGTCTTAAAGTCCCCGTGTTTCACGGAAGATAATCACATGAAGGTGGAATGACGAAATTGTGATTTTGGGGTTAAATGTGTCTTTTAGACACACGGTAGATGTATGTCATCTTTATCAGCCCTCTCCGTCCAGCTGGAAAACATCATTGGTCAGTTACAGCAGATGATGTCAAATGCATTTAATGTACGCCACACACAAACCGCTTTAAAAATCTCTCAAGAAACGTGAAATCAATGCAAAGGCAGTTAGGAGTCCATTGAAAGTCCTGCAGAGACTGTCCGTCAGTCCAGTGTAGCCCTGTTTTGATTTTGTTGATTCGGAGTTTATATCCGACGGAAAGCAAAGCGAATCATCAGTCTGTGAGATTTCATAGGGAAGATATTGCAGCGACATGCAGAATTTAGAAACTTGTGCTGAGTTGTAGTTGTCATTAAAAAAGCATGTCATGTAAGTGGAGACGTCTCAGATGAACAAACATGATTTTCAATAACAAGTGAACTAAGAAACACGTGACGTCACCTGCTTTAGCTTTTGATCTGTATCAAACAGTAACTTTATTGCTGTAGAGTCTAAACATTTCTCATTCTAAGCTGTGATTGGTCCAGATCAAACATTATCCCTTTAGGATGAAGAACTGAGGTCAGGCAAAAGAAGAAACACAAACCTTCATGTTCTCTGAACACGAACAGAAATGGCCGGTCTTTTCTACAGTACGGTTTACATAAATGACAAAACCAAATGATATAATTCATCCAATGATTTCATTTGATTAGGATATTGTTGTAACACGTTAACATTGGTTAATACATTTTAATATTTTAAAACCAAACATATGTTAACGCACAATGAACTCGCTCATGTTTGCTTAGCATTACTATAGTATACTAGAATTGTTTTCATGTGGGCTAACGTAAATGAAATCTTGTTATTGTATTAAATAACATCAGCAAAAATGAACGAATGATGTTAAAATATGTTGCACATTGTTAGTTAACTCATGATGATGAAGAGTGTTTCTAACATTGTTTACTTATTTTTATTCAATTCAATGAATTTCTGACTAAGCTTCAAACAGTGTCGAGTACATGGTCATCTATACTCATAATAGTCAGTCATGTCATTGCTAACACGGATGTCAACAGACTTGGGTAAAAAAGTTTCAATAAAATCCTGTTCCCATTAAAATTGCGATAAACCATATAATGCGCTGAATGAAAGTTTCCTCTTACAATGTAAAGAAAAGTCGTAATATTCAGCCATAAATCTAAGCAAAATTTAATGGTTTGTTAAAATTATTTTAAGCTCCGATCACACCTGTATCAGTGAACAATACATAGAAAGATCTCTTCATCTCATCTCGACCACTGGATAGTGTTTACTGTGACGTCGACACAAATGTAGGTGTCTAAATCATAACTAATACAAAGCAAACTTAGAAAACAAAAGGTGGTGACCCTTACAGTTCCTAAAGGTGACGCGTGTCATTTTATGATGTCAAAAGAAACTTTTAAGGTTTAATGTGCAGACTTTGTGTAAATACTTTAAAACGTAAATGTTTTAAAACATTACTCTGTATTTTTGAGTTTGAAAGCGACATAAAGGAAAATTACGCAGACATTACTGACAAGTTCTGGGTAACCGAAGTCTTTAATTTCTGTAAAGAAAAAGAATCTATTACAAGCGACGGCTTCTAATTGGTCACACAAAGACGACAGCTTTACTGTCACTGCCTGAATCGACTGGAAAACACCCGGCAGCGGATTCAAGCGTCAGAAAAACTGTTCACTCAAGTACACGTGGAATGACTGGACCATAGAAAACAAAAGCAAAAACCTTTAAAATAATATAATAACAATAATATTAATAATAACAATACAAAAGAAAAGACTGTTGACCCAGGTAGAAATCTGGACCATTGGTGAATTTCTCAAACATTCATCATAAAAACCATTTTAATCCTACAAAATTAAAAAGACACGAATGGACAGCTGGAACAGAAAGAGTGTCATGCAGTTTCATGGAAAATAAACCAAGCTGTGCGTTTTCTGCATCAAATTTTACTGAAGTGAAAAACGATAAAGTGTCTCTATCTTTACTAACTGCAAACTGGTTGAAAACAAACGGAAAGAAAGAAAACAAGCTGAGTGAAATCCTTCTGCTCGGGCTGGTCTGAGATCTGTGCTATTCGTCTTCAGCTTTAGTACATTTCAAGTATCTGTTGTATCATCATGACATCTGCAGAGTATCAAGAGCTCATATTGACCGGATGCTCAACATCACTGAACATTCACATACGCCATTAAAACGCTTCGAATTAAAAATTCTGTTCTCGCTCCCACTGAACGCACTCCACCCGACCGGAAACCAGGAGCGAACCTAACGTTTAAAGAAAACTGAAAGTGTGTTTGTGAGAGCAGGAAGACTGTGCTGATGAGAAGCAAGTGCACACGTGCAGGGTCCTGAGTGCATGCTCAAAACAAAATACTTCCGGGAGGGTTTGGCGCGTGTGTGTGTGTGTGTGTATGTGTGTGTAAAGGGTCTGGAGTAAAGATCGTCTTTTCGTCAGCGTTATTAGCACAATTTACAGTCAAAGTCTTGATATATTCCATGAGATAATTCACTTTTATAACATTTATCATTTTAACAAGGGTAACCATAGAAACAAACGTCAAGGAGAGGTTCTTCTGTGGCAGCGATAGCGCCGTGGCGTTCAAGCTCGTTTCATTTTTCGCTCTTTTTGTACATTTTTTGCTCGTCGTTTTTTTTGTGATGTACGCCACACGTCCCGATCCACGAGTGTCCGCGTGGGTACTAGGAAGTGCGTATTTAGGGAGGCGTATTTGGAGGTGCACAAAGTGTAAGTGTTTGATTTCGTAGTGTCTCAGAGTCGCGTCTGGGCCTCCGGAACGTAAATCTCGATGCTCTCTGCGCTCTCGGTGGCAGAGTTCTGCCGTTCAGAGACTGCTCGCTTCGCCGCCATCAAACGCTTTCTGGCTTCCTGACGCTGCTTGTTGGCAACAGAATCGCTGCTCTTTTCCTTCATGCCGCTGGTTTTCACCTTCACCGTCTTCTTTGGTGTGTGTGCGGGAGCGGCCTTCTCCTCCTGTGGACATTGATTCACCGTCACAACTTGGTCAGGAAATTGCTTTTAACATTACTGTAAACATTACAATGAATTTCTAAACAATTGATGTTGATGTCGTGTACATTACATTCTGAGCAGCGCTCACTATGTCAGTTCAATCCAGTAATGCTATTTCTTCACATCACATAGACAAGATAATAATGTTATAAGTAAGGTTATTAAATTCATTATACATTTCATCGTGGTTAATACAATTCTGGAGAGAAAGCGGTGAGATGTTGGTGTGTCGGCTGGACCTTTTTGTCCTGGATCTCAGATATCTTCCAGTCGTTGGACCTGAGGAGGTGGAGTTCATCAAACTTCATGCTGATGTCCTCGATGGACAGCTGCAGTAGATCCCAGAAGCCGGCCAGATCCTGCGCTGTGGGCCGCGGTTGAGCGGTTGCATCCTTGCACACAAAAAATAAAGAATAAATAAAAACATCAAGCCAAGGTGACGGATTAAACTGATGAACACACACTGATAGAATGCATTGAAGCAAATAAAAACAATCTATATAAAAACATAGGTCCCTTTAGGTCAGCTGCCCCAGTTTAACTTGTGTGACCAGAACATATCTGAAATAGAAAACAGTCTTCATTCAGACTGCTGTACACATAAAGTGCCACTAGAAGGCAGTACACTGACAAAACTCAAACAATAGTGGCCAAAAGTGATGTTTGTAGGGCGGTGGTTCTCAAACCCCATATGGATCCAAGGGGGCCACAGATTTGGGCAGTTTATGAAATATAGAAAATTATTTTGAAACAGAAAAATAAGTGAATTGATGTTTCAGCAGTGTATCTCTGATTAATTCAATTCTAAGTTTAAGATTATAAGCCATGCACCCTACACAAAGAGGATCTTACAACAAAAAAGTGCTGTCGGGCATATTTGTATACAACATTTGCATTTAAAGCCAAAACAACAGCGACAGACTGATTCTGGTTTTGCTCATATTCGAGCAATGTTTTAAAGGGGTCAAATGGCACGAATGTGTTTTTCTGTGTCTCTGGTGTGTTTTAAGTTGCCCATGCATGTATTAGACACGTAAAATAGCAAAAATGTACAAAAGATGCATTCAATCTAAAGCGAACGCTCGCCAATATCTGCCTGAAACGCCCCGTGTAACCACACCCCCATAAATCTACATCAGTTTGTGGTATGATTTGACCAAATGTATACGCAAGTAAGGTGCTCAGTACAATTGCATTGGAACCTGATGTCCGTTTAAACACATTGCGTTCAATCTAAAGAAACGATAAAATTTGTTTTAGCCGTGTCTTATGAGCCCTTTAAAACAAGTTCCCAAAAACGCACGTGACCACAGAACACAAGTCAATTCTGGGAAAGTCCAGTAACCCCAAAAAGCATTCTCAAAAAACCCACCCACAAACTGAACAGTCGCACCACTCCCTTAGTTACTCAAAACTATGTGGGCATGTTCTCCACCCACACGGTCTGGGTTTAAAGTTGCATTGAGCGAATATAAAAACATTGATTGTCAGAAGACAGATTCATGCTCACCAGATTCTGCTCACAAAGACCCTGAAACTGCTTGAACTTCTTAGACATCAGGAGCTGAGCACTGCCGACCGCACTGCGAACCTTCCCCAACACTACACACACAGAGAGAGATTTTAAAAGTCAGTTTGCTGTCATGCATCACAAACAGCATTGATTAGTTATGTTTGATGCGGGCTGTCATGAAGGAGGCAGAAATACTCAATTTCATCAGTCGTCTGGCCTCCCCCTTCTCTGCTCCAGGTTCAACCCTAATGACTTTAATCACAGGCTCAAAGAGACAAAATTAGCGCCAACCGCGAGCCGTTTGTGATTAAAGCCTGTAAATGAGTCTGCGCGTCTTATCTTTAATTCATGAGCCCTATGGGAATACAGATCCTGTATCTGAGGCGCCAAGCGGCCAGATGAACCTGGACACGCATTTCATCTGTTTCTCCAACATATGTCATTTCTAATTGTTTCTATAATGAAAACATACGGCTACAGGTGTAGATAAGGGCTAACAGGAGTTTAAAAACTTCATCGTAAATCTAAAGTGCTTGAGCTTCTGGTGGTAAAAAGCCTCGTGTTTCAACACGATCACAACCTGTGAATAACATGTATTCTGTTCTTTTTTTTTGGAGAAACAGCTTGGCATATGTTGCTCACTATAAAAGAAAAATTCACCCTCTTCGGACAGTTGTTTGTCTTTGGTCTCGTGGTCCATCTGTTGACACCAGGCCTCCATGCGTTCAGTCTCGGCCTGTAGAAGCTTCTGGAACCCGCGTCCGTCCCTGAGGCAGGCCACGCCTCCGGACTGATCCGCCGCTCCGTTTACGCTGCCCGTACCGGCCTGCAGTGAGGGGTCGGGCGGGGGCAGCGAGGACGGATCCAGCGCTGGGTCGAGGTTTTCCGGCAGCGAGGCAAAACTGCAGCGCGCGTCCGGTCTCACGGGTTTACTGTGCACGCTGCCATCGAACGATTGGTTGCGCGTCTTGTTCTCTAAAGGTTTACCGTCTGATTGGTCCTGAGCTTCGGCATCCGCAGTCTCCTGTCTAGACGCCATGCTAGTGAAGCGACTGAGTCTAGACACACACAGAAACACAGACGCTACGTGAACATTCAGATTGATGTGAGCAATAACAACCAATCGGTAGTTCTAACAGTTGCAAAAACTTAAAAAAGAAACGTTGTAAAAATGTTTTAATAAGAATGTCTTTCATTAAGTCAAACTCTAAATACAACACAAACACAAAGCATTACAATAGTAGCATTTTATATACTCTAAACACTATAATGCTATCTAGTGATAAATAAGCTGATGACATGATGTATAGTGATGATAACTTGAGTAGTTTATTTCACCAAATGAAGAACTACACATCATGCTACATAAGAACCTTACGTTACAACGTGTTTTCTTTAATCCGTTTGTAATACAATTAATAAACAGCATTATTTTGTGTGTCAAAGGTGTACAAAAATGTAAACAAAACGATGACGCATTTTTCTGCATTCTGTATGATATCTTGTCAGCGAGTGGAGGAGCAGCGAGGAGAGAAAGACAGACAGCTGGTGTGTGGGAGACAGGATACTTTAAAGAGAGAGATATGTAAATGAGTCAGAGAAAATATGAAAATAGACTGCGATGAGGAGCGCCAGGAACAAAGTGAGTGGGAGATCCGGACACAATCTTCTTCCCTCCTGCTGTGTGTGTGTGTGTGTGTCCTAGTCAGTAAATGAAGAACTTTGGCCTGTAAGTACAGAAGCAAAACTCACGGCCTGCCGTCTTCAACCTGAACCCCGATGGACTGAAATCTGGTCGTAGGAGTTTGTTCCTCTTTCAGAATCGGCTGAACACAATCCACCTGTGACCAAGCAAGAAATATGACACAAGCTTTTGTTTAAATTGATAAAGCGGTATGTTTATGCAAATGAAGTACACTTCAGAGTTAGTCATCAATAGGCCAAACCACACCTCAGATGTGAAGACAGATTTCAACCAAAAATACTAATTCTGCTTGTGTTCACTTGCAGCTCAAATTCATCTGTTTTTTATTATTGTATGAAACACAGAAGAACCATCAGGTGTTTGGTGTTAATAATGGTAAAGTAGGCGTGATCTAGTTGAAAGCCTGAAGATGTACCTGGTGATTAAAAGTAATGAATATATCTCCCGTCTAATGTCTCTGTTTTGTACGCAAGATTGAAATGACATGGAAGAGTAAGAATTTGCATTTCGGGGTGAACTATCTTTATAGATGATCATGCTGGTAGTAAAATAAGAGTTCACAATGCAGCGTATGTTCCCACACAAAACTATACTGCGAGAACAAAACAGATTCTCTACGGACATGAACAATAACAAAAACGAGTATAACTACAATATCAAGACTTCAACATCTTACCAATTTAAAAAAATAAAAACAGAGTCCGTTTTATTCCTTCATGATGACATTTGAGACGACGAAAGATGTGAGATTTGACTTAAATCATTCAGTTATCGGAAACCACTGCGATATGCATTTTGAAGATTTATAAACATGTTTCAGTAATCTAACACGTCTCATGAAGATCCACATACACACCTGAATACCAATAGACGAGAGTTTTCTTTTGGGCGCAGCTTTCGGTTCGCCGGGGGTCACCGTCAAACTCGGAGGCTCATTTTTGGCATCTGGGGCGTGAGGGGGTGGAACGATGAAAGGGGGCGGGGTGGTCACCCTCGCGCTGGGCAGAGGTACGGGTTCCCGTGGAGCAGGTATGGGGGGCAGGATGGGCGACCGCTTGGCGCTCTTAACTAGACTTCCTGTCCGTGAGCTGGCGAGGCTGTCTGAAGAATTGCTGCGTCCTGATTGGCTGTTGACCTCGCTGCGCTGTTCCTGGCTGTCCAGGTAAGTGTCCTGGGCGGATTCAGTGCTGCTCTGGAGCGTGACGGCGATGAAGGGTTTGGAGGTGATGCGGGGAGGTATAGGGGGAGGAGTCTTCTTACACACAGCTGTACACGACGACTCTGAGATGACGGGGAGAAATAAGAAGAAATTTAGAGAGTGAAAACGTCAAGACTAAAATAAATAAAATGTCGTTGTCCGACAGATCAAATATCGCAAACTCTTATCACGAGAAACATTTCAAAAAATCTCTTCAGAATTTCAGACGGTATCCCAGCAGCCTCTGCTGTGGAGACACAGGAAGAGACGAGACAAAGACAGGCATTTACATACTCAAATCACAACAACATTCCTCTCGCGCATCAGGAATGCGTCGCGCTGCACCCACCAAACAAAAGATCTGCTGATGCGAGGCCAGATTTTACACAACGTGATGATAACGCTTGTCTGTGCGTTACTGAAGCTCTCTCGACAAAACCACAACACAAAGAAATTGTGGCAAATACAATTCAAAAACGCGATAAATCCTATTTTATTTACATTACGAATGAAGCCGAATCCCATAAAATCGTCTGAACACACCAATGAGTTAACTGAAGTTGAAGTGTAACTTTAACAATCGCACATCTGTATTGTGTTGTTATACAAGGTGATGTTTTGCATTATTCAATTTGCATTGTTACAAAGCCATTATAGGTAAATGTTTGTCTGTGTTAGCTTGAGAACAAAAGTTTTTTTTATTATCTATTATTGTCTATTATCAAAGCGTTTCATTTTATAAATACATGTCGTCCTTTATACCTTTAACACTTCAAGTACATTAAGTAGGGTAATATCTTTTATACAAATATTTTTCCTAAAAATGTTATACGTCTAAAAGAAAGTAGATATCTATGTACTGAAGTATGAAAGTTACATTTGCTTTATAACGTAATGAAGTATTTAGTAAATTACTTTTGCAAAGTAAAAACAAAGTACAGATACTTGTAGATGTTCTTCAATACAAAGCATTTATAATTAAAACTTATATTGGCACTATGTTCAGTTAAGCCACTCATCCACACAGTGAAAAACCGCACTAGAATAAAAACATCTGTAGTCAGCGCATTAGCGATGAGCAAATATATCACCATGGTTTGTTTAATAACACATTACTGAAGGAACAAGGCCTAAAGAGGAAGAAATGTTCGAGAACAAATATCCTCTGTATTGCGTCTCTGTTGTATAGCCGGGTCTGTGCCAGGACCAGTCCAACACAGCCACTGACAGTTCACAGACAATCTTGAATACATCTGTTCTGTCTCTAGCACAGGCTGTTGGCATTGTCAGCGTGGTGTTTTAATGCTCGCCGTGTGATGCCAGGACAGCTGCCACACAGCAGTCTGATGGCCAACAGAGATTCACTTAAATGAAAGAAATTATGAAAGAAGAGAGCCAGTCAAGCCATAATAAAGTATCTTCACATATACAGATATTATTGTTATTAAACTACATAGCTTAGTAGTTTTGAGTGATCAAGACAGCCAACCCAAAGACCGCTGGCGATCTCTTATATTTTGACTTCAAACGTATTTAATGGCCACGTTTTAAAGCCATAAATCTGTCTGCTCAACTATGTTTCATCTGAAGTTGCACAACTCAAATTCTTAACCCTGAGGCTACGTCTACACTTATCCAGATAACATTTCACAACGATGAACCATACTTCACCATTGCTCAAACTGAATCATTTTGTTTGGTGGGGCTCACACAGTTTTGGGGCACATGACAAGTCGCGAAAATCGACTTATGAATAATTCATTCACAACATGTACAGCAGCTTATCTGCATAACATTTTGATTGTCGTTTTTAAGGACCCCCTAGGTCTATCTTTTTCCTCTTATAGGGGGGCCCCGATGCCTTACGGGGGTCCTGGTCCCCCCAGCCCCCTTCAATTCAAGCACAACTCATGGTTCACTCCGGCATGAACAAGCTTTTTCCAAAGGTCTGAAATGCCTGAAAATGTTTGCATTCTTTTACTGCAAAAGGTAAAGACGTGCATGTCTCATCAATGTAGAGAAAAGACAGTTTAGTTTTTGAAATAGATGAACACGAGGTGAAAAAAGCACTTTACTTTTGTTAACAAAACTTGAACGGTCCACACTCACAGTAACAATAGTGCAACTGTTTTTATTTAAGGTGACAGCTTCTGAACGGACAACTTTTAACTCAACTTCTCTGGGATGTAGCGGTTGATAAGTTACGACCTCTAGACCGAATCTCAAAGCACAGCGCTGTATTAAGCCGATCTGACAGTATGGGACTGTGAGACTACTTGAATTGCTCTGGCAATTCAACACAACAAAGATTCTTGTCATCCTTCATCTTCTTGTTGTAGCAGCACACACACATCACAACGCAAACAAAGTGCGCTAACAACAAGACTTCGGTCAAGGACACTCAACCTCCCACATCCCCTGCCTTCCGTTTAGAAGTGATCATGCCTTTGTCCTACTCCCTTCGAAGAGTTAACTCCCTCTTAATGTGTAAACTCTTGAGGGAAAACGCAACTGTATGTCTTAATGTGGAAAAGGGAGGAATAAAACAGTGCAAGTTTCTGTTTATTTGAATCTTCGTAGGGCGATGTGTCCCGGTTTGAACGCGCCGCTAGTTTGATGGTGGAGGGCAACGAGCTGCGGATGCGTTTACACTAGGGGTGGGCGATATGGACAAAATATAATATCTAGATACTTTTGGCGATTTTAACGATAACGATAATTAGACGATATCCATTAAAAATGTGTTTTTAAAAGTCTGAGTTACTTAATCACTGATGATATTAATGGGCACCATGTTGAATGAAAACAGTGCTTATTTATTTTCTTTAACATGTAAGTATTCAAGTAAAAACAATTCAAAGACATACAAAATACTAATTGAATTAGTGTACGAACATCGAACTCTGAGTAAACATTCAGTTGTACACCTCTGCTGTAATGTAAATTGTACAGCATACAAGCAAGATGAAATTATAATATATGAGTATATAAGTTGAGGAGGGCAGTTGAGCTGAAATAATTTCGACTTGGCACTTTCCCCACCTACTGAATCGGCAGCATTTATTTTGCTTGGTGATTGTTTTAGCATTTGTTTAAACTTGGTGATAGCATTTGTAATGTCTTGGCACTGTTGCTTTTCTTATCGTAAGGCACATTTCCGCTAAACGACTCCGCTAAAGTTTGCTGCGTGTGTTGTGCAGCAGGTACCTTAGCCGATGTCGGCTTTTCTCGGGCAGCGGAGTCTCTGAAATTTTCATACTCTTGGTATTCCTTATGGTTGGTCGTCGAGCTGCTTTTAACAGCAACATGTTTCCTACACACTTTGCAGAGTGCCGTCTTTTGCGCAACATCAGTGTTCTCAAAATCGAACCACTTCGATGCAAGTGAGTTTGAGCCACGTTTAGCAACTAAATCATCTGAAGTATATTGCGAGGCTCTGGGTGTCTGCATGTTGTCTCTTTCTGTCAAATGTTTAGCATAACCACATTCGTTAACCGGTGTTGAACATGCGTGCGGCCACGCGCTAACCTGTGAGAGCGATGACGACGTGTATGCATACAACAGCAATCACGTGACGCCCTGCTGCAGCAGCCTCTGAATGTGTGGAGTTTTAACGCGTGTTTTGGATTGTTTTTTCGGAGTAAATAAAATACTCGATAATGAGAATTTGCACATCGTTAACACAACAATCCCGATATTATCGCAGACGATATATATCGCCCACCCCTACCTAGTTTACACCATCCACTTGAATGGAGCGTGCAACATTTAAGTGGTATTAAAGTGTTTTCTATATTCAGCTATACACACTTGTTGCTTTAGGATGGTTTTAAACAGCTTCATGTCTGTTATACTAGCTATTTAATACGCTCTGTAATGTTTATTAAACATGCCAGCAGTTTTGAATTCCTCCATGCAATAATTTGACGCAAAACCTTCTGCGCTGTGACTGTGTCACATCCAACATGATCACTTGCCGATCCTTTTTGAC
Organism: Barbatula barbatula; assembly: GCF_947034865.1. NCBI lineage: Eukaryota > Metazoa > Chordata > Actinopteri > Cypriniformes > Nemacheilidae > Barbatula > Barbatula barbatula. The sequence goes on along the minus strand of NC_136780.1, from coordinate 1,438,836 downwards.
AGGTTTGAAAACGTGATAGCGTTTGGGATCGCTCGAGACAGGTCCAGATCACGTTGCACACCTGCTTATACTGAACGAGCATCAGCGACCGAAACGAGCAGCGATTTGGTCGCAACCTGGAGGTTTTGTCGCAGATCTTAGAAATTGGTCCGTGACGGCAAAATCCAGCCTAAAATCATGGAGTGTGAGCTTGCCATCTCCCTCAGTCTTGTTTAATTTCCAGTGCCTTTTAACAACACCGCTGACCTTTCATAGAGTTAAAGCACCATGATTTCTGGACAAATGGGACTTAGCGTTTTGAAACAGGCTTATGGGTTTATCTTACTTCAGATATGCTGGCGTCAGCACACGTGTGACTCCTGTAGAGAGGGTGATAGTGAGTTTATGACACAGTTCACGCTCGGCGGGGAGGCTCAGATCCAGATTAAAGGCATTACAGCCGGTCTCTGCCCCCGAGCCCCTGCCAAAGCGGCCATGGCTTTTTAATGAACACAAAGAGCACAGGCACCAAAGGGCCACCAAACTCAAAGACTTTTTACCCACAGAGCACATTTCTGGGAGGGGAGAAAAGGCTTTTCTTCTTCTGCAGAACAAAAGATATTTTCAAGAACGTTGGAAACCAAAAAACATTGGACCCTATTGAACGCATTTATAAAAAATCTTCTTTTGTGTTTGACAGAAGAACAAATGTAGCATGTAACATGCAGGTTTTGAATGACATAGAGATAACAGATTTTTTGGGGGGGTGACCCATCTCCTAAAAGATGAGAATAAGTTGCAGATGCTGTTGAGAACGTAACAATGGAAATTTGAAGCATACAAAGAGTGAAAGTGAAAAAGAGACACAATAGGGAAAAACTTAAAGCAACAGTTCACCCAATTTACAAAATTCTGTCTTCATTCACTCACCGTCGAGTTTTTCCAAATCTGTATAAATGTCTTTGCTGTGGTGAACACAGAGAGATATTTGGACGAACTCTTTTAACCAAACATCCACCCCGTTGACAACCGTAAAGAAAATGGTGATCGAAAGTGCCCCAGAACAGTTTGCTTTCCTACATCCTTCAAAATATCTTCTTTTGTGTTCAACAGAACAAAGACATTTACAAATAACTTTGTTAGAAACACTCTTCCAAACATCTTTCTCTGCGTTCCTCAAACCAAAGAGGGTTTGTTTTGGACGAACTGTCCCTTTAAATGATATTGAGCAGAAAATGTGACCACTGAGGGTTGTGTCACAAACCGCTCATTAACGCAAAAATGACCTACAGACTACACAACACAACAGAGACAGCCCAACCGCTTCACATTCAGACTAGTAATCCTTATTAGGACAAGTTTTAAGATTAAGTGCACAGCAAGTGTTTACTAAGAAGCGTGCAACCTGCCAAATGTAGGACAAACCAGACTCGATACACAATCTAAGCATCAAACGCATGACGTAACACAACTAGCTCTGGTCAGACTCAAGCATGCATGGACACAATTACACGTCTAGTAAGCCCCACACTAAACATGTTATTTCTGCGTGTACATTACATAAATAACACGTCTAGTAAGCCCCACACTAAACATGTTATTTCTGCGTGTACATTATATAAATAACACGTCTAGTAAGCCCCACACTAAACATGTTATTTCTGCGTGTACATTATATAAATAACAGCTAATTTAGAAGAAAACAGACTAATGTTCAGGTCTGCTTCAGAAGCAGATGTCACTCGTTTAAAACCCTACACGCTCGCATCCTTCACACACACAATGGCTAGTTGTCGTGTTATCTCTCCTTGACTTTGCATTGCAAAAACCTTAATCCGGACTTTAAACGTGATCACGTGTCATCGCCACGTCAAGTGCACATCACCTAAAGCAGCGTTCACGGGACAACGTGCGTGAAAAAGCACACGCATGCATTCACACAGCCCGGTCAGCGTGTCATGTTTGGGTGGTGGTGGTTGAGTCACGCATCATTATACACACACCTCCACTAGCCAGCATGCATGCTAACGAAAGCTAACCGGCTAATGCAATGAACACGTCCCTAAAACAAACACCCGAACCGTCCGATAAAACGTCTTTCCGACGCTTAGATTCGCAACGATCGGATGTCTTTGTCACGACTTCCTCCGAAACCGCACATGGGATCCGTCTCGACACGCTGCGCGTGCGCTCGCTCTCTCTTTCTAGCCGTGGCGCGTGCCCTCTCCGCGTTCACGGCGGACATTTAACGTAAAGAAATGCACGCACACCTTTTCCTCCGCGCGCGAGGCGATCACCGTCGATCAAGTCTCTCCATGTCGTCGGCGCGAGGATACACGAAGCGTTCCGCCGATTTCCGTCTTTTACTTCAGATCCGCGCGTCGTTTCTTCCACGCGCTGCGATGTCCTTCCGTTCAACGGGTCCCGCCATCCACGTCTCGAGGAAGAGAGTCGAGGGGAAAAAACACGCGCGAGAGCGATCCGGCTATTCTTTCAAAGCGCGGGATTGGAGAGACTGGCGCTCGAGGCGTTCACGCGCTGCGCACTCATTGGCCGACGGGACGAGCGTTTGATCTCGTAGAATGCTGCGTCATAATAGAGTCGCCGCGCTCGCGAACGGGAGAGGCTGGGCGGGAGCGCGCCCGTCACGTGACCGCGCACGGCGAACGGACGGGAGGAGCGTTTTGAAAGCACGCTTTTTTTCAATGAGATGAGATTTCACGGTCGAGATATGATGTCTGGTTCATTTTAACATTTTAAAATTTAAATCCCAATTACTTTGATTTTAGTGGATATTATCGTCTTTGCTGGGGCCATTGGTGGTGTTCACAAACATTTCAAACTGGCAGTTTTATGTTTTTTTACGTTTTCATTACAAAACGATTATAACGAGGACATTCTTTTGATAGTTCATAGTAAAAAGTAGTTAATTATGTAAATGCGTGTTTCTTCTGTGGAGCACAAAGGATGATATTTAGAGAAATGTCTCCAATTGGTTACAAACATTCTTCAAAATGTCTTCTTTTGTGTCCTGGATAAGAAAGAAACGCACACGGGCTTGAAATGACATGAGAATTAGTAAATGATGGAAGAATTTCTTGAACGCCAGGCAAATTTGTACCCATATGTGACCGGATATATGTGTGTGTGTAAGTGTGTATTCTGAGGTCTATAAGAGTAGACCTGAGTACATGAAAGGTGTGAATATGACCTTTTCTAACATTTTATTTATTTGGTCAATGTAAATTTCACTATTAATGCATGTATGATGTATTATGTTAGTTTCACATCAGCCCGCCCAGGGGCTACGGGTCAAAATAAGCTCTTGGGCTAAAACCTGGTACTATGCATCTCTCCCTTTGAGGTTAATGTTTATTGTACGCTGTCCCTGTTTCTCTAAATAAATAAATACGATAAATAAAAACTGATTTCTTTAACAGATGCAATGGAATTCTAAAATGCTTTGCGCTATTTGTTGGTTTGACTACAACATAACTCTGTGTAATGAGTAAAAGAATTAAAATATCAAAATGCATATTAAGCGACACCCTCATGTAACCTTAAAATGTCTCACTATACTGTACCTATGGAAAACTGACCGTACATTTAAAAAAAAACTGCAACTTAAATAGAAATACAACACACGCTTACGGTATTCATTTTTGAGTCACTAAAAGCACGCATTACAGGAAAGACCCTGTTAAAGGAAGTTCGTCATGAGTCACTTGTGCTGACAGATTCAATTCAGTTCATTTGCAAAGCACATGTCAGATGTGGTTAGGAACTGAAATTCTACAGTCTTTGATCATGAACAGCGATGAAGGAGTGCCTGTTTAGAGCACAGGTGGGCTGGTGAAACATAATGTATACCAGGTATTTGCATTTTTTGAAGAATAAATGCAGATATCACAGCCAAAAGTATTAAAAGAGCCTAAAGAGATATTTCTAAATTCTAGAAACGTCGTACGATTGACTGCCGTTATCAGACTCTATTTTTTATTTTGCCGTTTGAGCAAATGAGAATACCAAAAACATAATTGTGGTAGTCTCCCATTAAAAGTTACCCCACAGACGACTTCCGCCGCTGTGAAAAAGGGAAAAAGGTCCATTCTGCTGTAGTCTGAGTGCTGTTTATCAGTCCCAGTTCATCCCTGATCGTATCCATTATAGGATGAACAACAAGGCGTCCCATTGGCTGCTTGTGTATCACATGATACGCCGTACTAATCTGCTTGATTCATTCCTAACCAACTGAGATAAAGTTTAATTTTTAGCCAAAGTTTTTCCAGAGGGGTCATGATGGACTGAGAAACTTCATCTAAGACCATCAGCTGTTAATCTCTGGGATTCATTTTAGCAAGACACCGCCTGTCAAAATGTAGGTCAGCAGATGTTGTGTGTGCGAGACAGCCGGCTAAAGCAAAGCTGGTGAGTATTTAAGACGTCAAAAAGTCTAATGACTCCAGTAGTCTATTGAATCTTAACCAGCTGATGTAAAAGCACCCAGTCCCTTCACGTTTCTGAGCACATCTGTAGATCACGTTTCTGAAGAAGAAAACGTCTCTTCTGTCCTTCGTAATGTAATTTCACGTTCTCATTTTGTGTTCCACAGAAGTGACATGAGACCACGTACGAGTAAATCATGACAGAGTGTTCATTTTTGGGGTGCCTTTAAGAAAGTCAATGAGATGGCCGTCATGGACATTGGCTGGATTTGTACCCTCTCATCCAGATTCCAGAACCCCTGTCTCACAGAAAGCGAGAGAACGATCACACGTCACCTTGAGCACTTCAATACTGATATGATATCATCGGCATCATTGAAGGCAATATAATGACATCATGTTAACCTGAAGAGACCTTTGCCTCTCCTCATGTCATTATATCACCGGCGATGAACTTTGTCCACAGATTGCTCGACAGATTTTCCTGTTGTTTTAGTATGTCACACAATATATATATATACGTCATTAACGCTTCTTCTCTTCATGCCATACAGTGTTTAACAAGCACTAAACAAGATAAGGTGAATCAAGGCCGATATCATAAACCACAAGATAAATGTTTGATATGGATCAGATTGTGTCTTAAAATGAAAGAATCCAATACAGTCCGTTGTTTAAACTAACACAGATGATTCTCATAATCATGTGCATGTAATGCTTTATCTGATCTCTACAAAGGCACGCCGTACTCACTGTTGCTGTTGGTATAGCTACTGATGGACATGGTTGTGGGCGGAGTCTCATCTGAGTCCACGGAGCCCGTATCATCATCCTGGGAGCATCCGGCCTGGATGGCCCGCAGGTAACTGTGGCTGCGAGACCGAAAGCAGGTTGGTTTGGGAAGGTCCAAAGCCTCCAGCTGACAGTAAGACGCACTGCCCAAATAACCTTGCTCCACCTGAAAACACATGTGATGATTCAGAAAATAAAACAAACAAACTAAATGTTTTAAACATTATTAAACGTATTTGTCAAGGCAGGTCATATCATTTTGAAAAAATGGCCACAGCTCTATGATGTATATCGTGATTTCCCCCCTTAAAAGTCGTACCAAGATATATTGTTACACCCTTAAAAATAAAATATTGAATAGTTTTAAAATGCTTCTAATTTAGTCTATATTACATGCTGTTTGTATATTTATAAGAGGTGGGTGAGGTGAAATAAATATAATATAAAACCTGACCTTATACTGTATTAATATTCTCATTCCAAGAATCAATATTTTAGGTTAAAATTTTAATTGGACCGTTTTTAAAAGAACCACCATTAAGTAAAAGTCTGCGAAAACATTTTTATTTCTGTTCAACCAAAACTTGAACCAAACTAACCAACCTTCAAAAAACTATTCTGTGAATAAAAAAAGCACACTAACCCTCTTCTCTCAACATTCGCTTTGGATGAAGGATCATCACCTGCAGCTAAACCTTGCAAAAACGGAACTGCTTGTGATCCCGGGCAACCCAAAGATTAACCACAACCTTGCCATTCAACTAGGCTCATCAACGATTACACCGTCCAGCACAGCCAGAAACCTGGGAGTGGTAATCGATGATCGGCTTAAAGTTCAAGGCTTTGCTCCTGGCCTACAAGACCAACACCGGATCTGCACCATCGTATCTCCACTCGCTAATGCAGATCTATGTTCCTGCCAGATCACTGCGGTCTGCAAAGGAACAACGACTAGTGGTACCATCCCAAAAAGGAAAAAAGTCACTCTCCCGTACCTTCACTGGATCTGTTCCACATTGGTGGAATGATCTACCAGCTGCTACAAGATCAGCAGACTCGGTTGCCATCTTTAAAAAACACCTAAAAACGCATCTCTTCCGCCAACACGTTGCTGATTGAGTTTTTCCTAATTCTCTTCCCTTTCCTTCTTTAAAAAAAAAAAAAAAAAAAAAAAAAAAGAAATGATTACTAACCTCGCTATTCTTAGCTTTTATACTGTGCTAGGCTTTAATGGACTAGTTTGATGCACTTATGTATTTTTCGTTGCCTATGTTGTTATAATTGCTTCCAATGTTTCCTCATCTGTAAGTCGCTTTGGATAAAAGCGTCTGCTAAATGACTAAATGTAAATGTAAATGTAGGTATTGTTCTAGCTTTTGTTGAAACTAGTAACTTTGTATTAGCACCTAATGTGCTTATGCTCTTTTATGATACATCGCTTATTACTCGTTGTGAGTAGCTTTGGATAAAAGGCCTCTTCTAAATGTAAATGTAATGTAATTGTAACTGAAATTGTGATATTAATATAATAATGGGTTGCCAGGTATTTGATGAGTTCACCTGATATATATAAATGATCTTGCCTAAAATAGGACAAACATCTATAGGTCTAATAATTTTGCGATTTTTTTCTGAACCCATGATTCTTGAGCACATCAGATTATTATAGCATGTTATAATCCTGAAATACGTCAATGTTTTCTGCTTCAATCCAACAGGCAAAGTGCAGAAACAGAAAGTGAACTCCAAAGTGTTTCATGTGAGTCCTCAGGTCCTTCTAATTTGTAAAAACACAACCATTGTCACTAACAGTAGAACCGGAGACAGAAGTTTGTGTTTGTTCTGGTAGCAGGTGACACTCTCCACGAGGACGAAACAGAATGAATTAGATGAATAAACCGTCTTATTAAAGGCAAACAAATAAACAGAAAGATCCACTGAAACGCAATAATGAAACTGTAAGAGATCATTCGAGTGAACCATTCCCAGAACAAAAACACTGCGTAGTAAATGCTTTACTAGTTAAAGCCTTCCTGTAGTCAGTTTCTTTTTCTCTCAGAAAAACGCCTCGGTGTTCACAGTACAAAATCCCAAGAAAGTAGACATCGGTTGTCTTTCCTCTTTAAAAATCCACATCATTTCATTCCCGTCTCACTCCAGCAGTCGTTCCTGACGTCTCATCATGAAATGAGGAGAGAGACCGTATGAAAAGCTGTGCCCAATAAAATTCCACTTAAACTCATTTTTCACCCTCCATGTTTCTATAAACAAGCTTGGTGATGTCTTACAATGTCTTCATCTGGAACATTCTGTTTCTGAGGGCACAGCAAAACATCTCTGACACATTTCAGAGTTTCTCAGCGATTTACAAACACACTTCAACGGTTCTAGAGTGGATGGTTGCGTTGCGAAATTGAACTATAGTCTTACCACAGTAACCATAGTTTTACCACAGCGTTTGTGGTTCTAGAAGTGGTAATCAACCCACAATTAATACTGCGTTTTACTTTTACTACAGTAAAACCATGGTTCATTTTCCCAAGGGTTGCTAAAGCGATCTGTGCGGTTTTAACACACTGTTATGGACCGTGGGGCATTTGCAAACACCACTAACCTGGCTGATGTCAGGCCCTTGACCCAGTGTCCCACAGCCCTGACTGAACCTGTGATCCATGTCCCAGTGCGGCAGTCCCGCTTCCCCTGACGTCATCAAACAGTCCAGGTTATCCAGACTCCGATTGGTGGACACCTCACATAGAGATGGCAGACAGCTGATGATCGAGAACAGAGGCGAAACAGAAGAGAATGACACAAACCCTGAACACTTATTTTGTCTTTCTGTCATTCGATTGGTTCACCGATTTATTTTCAGTTCACAGAGACGAAGTGAGCGAGCATGTGACCAAGAGCAAGATCCTGGACAGAGGAACAGACGAAGATTCACACAATTCTGTCATTTACACGAGTATTCGTTCTTGTGGTAAAATCGGTACGCTTGTCTGTTTTCAGTGCACAAAATGAGTTCATGTGAAGTTGTCAGAGGTTCCTCTGTTCTGTGTGTTTCAGTGAGGTTGTTGTGGATTTGTGCATCCTTGTGCATTGTGGAGGAGATCAGACACCCGTCGGACAGAGTGGAAACGTGCCAGTGAGTTGTGTCTCTGTGAATATCTGGTGTCCATCTAAACTGGGCGGAAATGTAAGTAAAGGAGTAGTTTAGCCAAAAATGTAAAATGTTGTCCTTATTAACTCACTTTTATGTTGTTAAAACCCTCGATGGCTTTTCGGGACCAAAATAAGGGTTTTTGTTTACAGTGGGAGTGAGTGAATGATAATCTCCTTCTCAAACTTCAAAAAGATGCGAAAGTGCATTAATCGTTTAATCGTCCCGGAGGCATACAAAAATATAAAATATAACGTTTTTATTGATCAATTATTTCACATTTGATTCAAAACTTTTTAAGCTTGAGGTCACCAAACTTCCAACTTAACCAAAAAATAAAACACCACTTTAAATTTGGATGTGAAACAACATGAGAGTAGGTAAATAATAATGAAAAAGTATAAAATGTCTATTTAAATGAATTATCAGTAAGATGACTTTGGATAATATTTCATATTTTTGTGCTCCACGGAAAACAACAACAACACGATAGTGAGTATAACATGAAAAAAGATTTACTATTACAGGTTCACCTCATGAATGAAATGAACATCAGGGGGTCGGTGACTCGGTGTGACTGTATAGGGTCATGTGATCGGATGGAGGCGGGGCTCTGAAACACTGACCTGTGCAGGTGTGGCACTGAGCTGGCGCTCTGCAGAGGAAACCAGACCACACCAAACACACAAAAGGGCTTTGTCTGCTACGGCGAGCGTGTAGGAAGGGTGGGACGTTACATGGCTGATTGCACATAGAAAGAATGTATTTAATGCCATCTGTATTCTAGTTTTTAATATTGTGCATCTACATCATACAGGACCGACGGCATATTTAATGACAAAACACTTCTGTAAAGCTTCATTCATTTCGCCTTTATTGCAGATGAATGCAGAATTGTTGACCTCATCACGTGACCTCGTGGTTTTCTTTGACATTGGGCACCTGTGATGACAAGTTTGCTACGGCTATTCAAGAGCTCAGAGCAATGCCTCATGGGATTTGTACTTTAGTTACAGTAAAGGAGGTTAAGCATTCTGCAAACATGCTGCCATCTGCTGGTCACACTGAACATGTGTCTGATCACAATAATGTGATGATAGTGATTCAATTGAAGATATTTGGAAAAGATGAAATACAGAGTCACTTAATAATGTCCTTCAAGTGTTGGTTCATAAAATAAAAATGTAAAATAACATTTAAGAGTTGTCAGGGGTACAGAAAATCACGTGTTTTGGAAACCAGTCAGCAGTCCCTGGAAAACAACTTGATGAATCAAATGAATGTCTTATGAAATGCAGAGAGGTTTGTTTGAGGATTTGCTTTATTCAAAGCACCCTGAACTGGTTTGCTGGTCTGAACTGGTCTCTTGGTTCTTTGACGTTGTTTTCAGACAGAAACATCAGCAAACAAGCTTAGATTGATGTTTCTTAATCTAGCAGAGGACAGGATATTATGACTTTTATTAGTTTATCATAAAAACAATAGAAGTTTCCAAGTGTTTGTTCTGTTCAGGTATGATATGTTGTGCTGCAGGTGTGTGTGGTTGTGTTATGTTCTGCCGTGGGGTTTTACGTACTTGCGTGGTGGCAGTGGTGGTTGTTGTTCACTCAGAGACTGATGTGTGGCTTTCAGGTAACTCTGTCGTCTGGCGGCGGTCTTGGGTGAGGGTTTGGGCGAGGGGGGTTCGTCTGAGTCCTCGCTCTCCTCTGTGTCTCCCATGGCTTTCACATAACTGCCACTGCGCATCCTTCTGCACGGGATCTCACCCGCCCCGCCTCCCTTACCCAGAGTTCCACTCCACTCTCCCGCCGGCACCTGCGGCAAACACACAGGGTTCATCACACCAAATGACAATTCGAATGAATTTAAATCCAGACATTTCATAATCACATTAAGTATAGTGCACAATGTTACGAAATCTCTCTCTCACTTTCGTTTTCTCGTCTTTGTTTTGTGTTACCTTCAGCAAGTTGCAGGTCATTTCTTGGCCGTGGCAGGACTTAGACTTGAGCAGTGTGCGGTTGACGGTGGCCGAGCCCTTCTGAAGCACCTGTCTGGTCTGACTGAGCGTCAGCGTGGACCAGGAGGCTCTCTTCACCAGCGCGTTGTGCTCCCCTCGACCCCCAGAGGGCACCGGTCCCGACTGAGTCTTGAGATCTCCGCTGCTCTTGGAGGATGTGAGGGAGTGAGCGGCAATGGTGTTGTAGCCCTGTGGATGTGGTCTGGGTGCCGCCTGACTGTCCGACACGGCTCTGCCCAGCGTCATCATGCTCAATGGGTTTCGATACGCCACCGCCAACGGGCCGGCAGTGGCGGGCTGACTGGCGGGCTCGTCCTCCAAAGCGTCGTCTGAGCTCCAGAACCCTGAGAGGTTGGGTCGAGGTCGCCTTTTGGTGCCCTCTGTCTTGGCCCGGTCTTTGCTCTTGCTTCTTCGGGCCGTCTTGGCGGCATCTCCTGCCTGACCCGCGGCGATGTTCCCTTTCACCGCCGACACCTCCAGAGACTGAGATTTGGCGAAGAGCTTCTGGACGGACTGCACCAGGTTGCGGATGCGACTGGGACTCTCGCTGCGCTGCTTGGAGCCGCGGCTACGTCGGTGGAACTGCAGCGTGCTGAAACCGTCTCGCTGGAGCGGCAGGTGTCTTTCCAGTTGGTCGAGGAGGTTGGCCGGAATCCGATTCATCTTAGCGGCTGCGGCGGAGGAAATGGTGGCCGTGCCGCTGGAGATCATGGCGGGGGCGCCAAGCCCAAGTCCCAGATTCATACCCATGGACATGGAGGATGTGAGAGTGCCGGCACGACTGCCTGTTTGAGTCATAAAGCCCTGGTGGAATGAACGCCAACATCACTCAGAAATCATGCGGATGTAGTTTATACTCAAATCAACACATATAAAATGTTAAAATACCTGCGCGTACTCGTTCTGCTCTGCCTGACTGGTGTAGTGGAGCCGCGGGAAGGTGCTGCTGTTGGTTAGCTGGTTATTCAGGGGAAGCAGGCAGTCTGATTGTAGGGTGGTGGGAGAGGAAACAGGGAAGTGATGGAGGTGAGGATCCAGAGTACCATAGTGGTTAATGGTGGGGCTCAGGAGGTAGGCAGCGTGAGGGTCAGGGGCCAGGGGACACAAAGGCTCCTGTGGGCCTGCGGTGGGGTCACAGGTGTCTGACAGATGTCGGCTACGGTTGGCCCCTAAACCTTTCATGGTTGCTGTAATGCGTCCCGTCTAGAACATGGTCCCAGCTGGAGAGAGACAACAGCCCTGGAGGGCGCCCCCTAGAGGAATAAACACAGATGGGAACGTCTTTAATGTCTTGATTATTTCTTCTAGACATCAATGACATTGAATGAAGTTTCATTTGCATCTCAAATGTTTCTCCTGAGAAAAAGAGCCTGATCAAGAGTCAATATTATTGAAGATCTCAATACGAACATTAAATTAACCAAAATCCAGATTATTTGACCTCTACAATCTACGTTCTTATTACACTTTCAGGAGAAACATCTGAGACTAAATTGAGAACTTCATCAAAGGTAAGAAGAGGAACTTCTGAGCAATAAACGTTTCCTACAACAAGTAACAACTGTATATGCATTTTGTTTTCTGCTACAGAAGACCAAGATGCAGTCATAGAGTAACATAATTCAATATAGTGGTAAATAGCACAAGGTTGCTTTACAACGGTAAACTACAACTTTTCTACATGCAAAGGTTTTCCCGCTTTTCATCACAATGTTCTGTTCACACCCTCCAGGTTCCTGCCAGCGACATCATCTTTTCCCGTCGACACACAAGAGAAACGTTCATATGCAGTTGAATGTGTGACAGCAACAGCGCAGCTCCATTCACAAGAGCATCAGATATACGCACATCAGCGGCACCGGTCACAAAGAGCTCTATTGGCATGCTGAACATTTTCATCTGTCATTACTGCACAACGCAGTCGGTCTCAATAGGGCCGCGTGATGAGTCACGCCGCCGTCAAAGAGCCTGGAAGCCTTGTTAACATTCATCCCGCAGCTGAGGCTCCTTTCGAACGGGCCTCCGGAGGAGCCGCACTAACCCGGTGACATCCGCACCCGAGCGCTCGGGCATCAGAAGTGCTTTTCCACAGCATTTATGCAGATTATGAAAACATCACATGTTCTGTAGGAGGAAATAAGTCATTGGACAGTCGATTTGTGCGCGCAGACTAATACAGAGTGTATCTGGTGGGATGTGTTTCATTTTATAATGTAAAAAGGAAAAATGAAACTTAGGTATTGAACCTAAATAAACCTTGTGACAATGACAACCTGTGAAATAAGTTTCAGTTCATATTTTATGTCTTTGAAGGCCACCACGACACTGGATCAGTTCTTGGTGACCATTGACTACCATAAATGACGAAAGAAGATATTTTGAAGAATGCAGTTTTGGAGCACTTTTGACGACCACTCTCTTTTTTCCTACTATGGTAGCCAATGGTGGCCTAATACTGTTTGGTTACAAGCATTCGTCCAATTATCATTATCTGTGTTCATCAGTACAAAGAACTTGACACAGATTTGGAACAAAGGATGACCACATTTTTTGGATAACTGTCCCTTTAAGTGGACATCTGAAGATATGACAGCGTATATGACATCAGAACTCTTGCATACGTAAGAAATGACCACTATAGTTATGTCTATATGTGAAAGGGTTAAGCATTTCATTCTGCTTCACATAAATCAACCAGCATGCAGTGGTTACACCTGGAGCCCAGGTCACGTGGCTCCGTCACGTTGCATCAACTCTGTGCACCACCTGTCCATCAAGAGGAGACGGTACCTCCCATCTGCACCTCCCCTGCAGTTACCAAGAGTGATCACTAGGGGGCATTTCAGCGATTGTTAATAACAATAAATGTCATTGTTTTGTTTTGAGTGTATGGTCAATAATAAAGTAATTAATAGAAATTACAATATATCCACCTATTTGTCACGCCCCACTTGTCATGTTTCTATTCCCGCCCCACACTTTGAGAACCGCTGGTGTAAACACAGGTATAAGGAAGCTAGTGTTGTGACTATAAATATAAAAATGTATCTCCTTAACAAAACAAAAAAGTATCAATAAAACAGTTTCCTCAGATATTCCCTTGTCACTGAGGAGTCCAGTCACACAACGATTGATGGATGAACTTGACGGTAGACACAAAATTCTGCAGGCCGGTAAGAATCTCAGATCATTTTAATGTAGTGCCCGTGAGCAAATGACGTGCGTAACTGAGATGAAGCATCTTCGGCGAGTCATTTAAAGCATCACACCTGTCTGGAGATGATTAAAGCCTCCCATAGACCTGCCATGTTTAAAAAGTCATTAAAGACCCTGTGATAGATCTGTGCTGAGTTTAACCGAGCAGAAAAAAAAGACAGACATGATAAAACTGTAAAATAATAACTGATTTAGAGAGAAAGGAGTCCTTATTTTAATGAAGAAGAGTTCGTCTGTTTCTAGATCAGCGGTTATTAACATAAGCGGACGATACGTTTACACATGACATTATGTTAAATGTGTTGAGATAATTCTAGGAGATGATAGCAACCCAGGGTTTACGGCTTGAGATTTAATGTGCTTCCGTAAAAAGCTCAAATTCTCTTCTGCATTTCCATTCTCATATTTGTGCTGTGAATTAAATAAATCTGAGCTTCATTCCAAAACCAGATCACCTAAAACTATCTTTCTTTCTTATAACCTTATAATCCAGAATAAAAATCATATAACTTTAATGTGACTTTTTGTGTTAACGTGTCGCACTGGGATGTTATTATTCACTTATTTAGGCTACGTTCACATTTAGTCATTGAGTCATCAAGGATATTTTTATTGTAAGGATAGAAAGAGTCGAAAAGAAATAGAAGTCCGTACTGATCGGTCAGGTGTTGACGGACGATTCTTAAAGATGGCAACAGAATCTGCTGATCTTGTAGCAGCGGGCAGATCAATCTCACAAATGTGGAACAGATCCAGAGAAGGTACGTGAGAGTGATTTTTTCCCCTCATAAGACTGCAGTGTTCATGCAGCACACGAGGCGGTGTTCAGATTCATCAGGAATAAAATGACTTTCCTTTGCTCCGCTGAGGCATCAAACACATTGTTCTACGTTTGAATTGTGCACGAAAACTTCGTATTTAAAAGAGGAAGCTTTTGAACGTTCTGTTCCACGCCAATTTCATTTATCACTAAAGGACTGAACTACAGTAGCTAATGAATTATTTTTGAATGGTTTTTATGAAAATGTGCCTGACAGCAGATCTTGAAAACACAAAGACCTTGAGAAGTTGCCTGCGGTTGTTGTAACGAGTTACATTGTTAAGTGTGCTTACAGAAGCATATTAACTATTGTGCACACTTATGAGGGCGTCATTTGAACAATGAATGACATCATAATGCAAAATACGGTCCATTAAACAAAAGAGACACCAACGTATACATTTAATCGCTTTTAAACGTGAAAAACACAGAGACCCTAACTGTATTACAAATGTACAATATCAATATTTTCTGATATTTGTAAATGGGATGTTTTTGGAACAGGTCAAACCTTCTGATTCTGAAAATCACATTCGGTTTATCTGCAAAACATTCATTAAAGCAATACATTTTCAGATTACGAAACCTATTTAATTATAACTTTTGTCAAAACTTGAAATAAGTGTATAATAATGTGGAAGAAATGTTTATGACACTTAATTCATATTTTAGGATGCTTTTTTCTTGTTCAAGGCCGTGCTAATGGTTGAATCAATGTGTTATCCACAGAAGGTTCGACAGAAAATTAACCTTTTAAAGAGGAGTGTGGCTAAAACACATAATAATGTTTATTGTTGTAATCAAGACTCTTGATGTTCTTGACTATTTGGCATTAACTGCATTATGAGTGTCTGTGTAAACAAGTGTTTCTCAAACTTTTTCTGCCATTCCCCACTTTGGAGGTAGGGAAGGGGTCCGAGCCCCACCTGTCCCCGATAGCCAAAAACAAAAGGGTAATAAACTTTAGGTCCACTGTCTGTCTTGGTTTTCTCTGCTGGTGCAGATAAATGTAAGGCTCACGTTTAAATGTCATTGTTTTGTTTTGAGTGTATGGTCAATAATAAAGTAATTAATAGAAATTACAATATATCCACCTATTTGTCACGCCCCACTTGTCATGTTTCTATTCCCGCCCCACACTTTGAGAACCGCTGGTGTAAACACAGGTATAAGGAAGCTAGTGTTGTGACTATAAATATAAAAATGTATCTCCTTAACAAAACAAAAAGTATCAATAAAACAGTTTCCTCAGATATTCCCTTGTCACTGAGGAGTCCGGTCACATGACAAAGAAAGCTGATCCTGATTGGTCCTCTTGCGTGCATTCAAAGTGCTGATTGGCTCTTGCAGCACCAAATTATATTTCGATTTTGCTGCTAGAACATTTATGTTTTCTTACAAAAAACAAACATGGAATAATGTAAATAAGTTGTCAAAGAATAAGAATATCTGAATAACTCACTTTTGACCAAAATGTCAGATAGAACCTTATAATTCTAAGGCCATGTAGTTTTGTAGCTGCAGTCTGCGCCGCTTGCCTCTCTGTCGCCATCTCTGTTTGAGATATAGAACTGCAGCTTATTTATAAATGATGTCAAATAATGATGTCGAAACTGACTTGACAGCTCAACTTATAAATCATCCTTAAAAAGTACAAGAAACAGGTTTCAACTGAACGTATCTGATCTGATTTTTGTTTATTTTTAACCATCGAAGATTACAGACTGCAGCATTAATATGAAAGGTAGGAAGTGTGATTTGAACTGATTTTGAGATGATGACTTCTCTGTTTCCTCAAGCAGGTTTCTCTGTACCTTTCTGTACGGAACGTGACCCACTTTCAGGCACTTAACGTGAAAATCAATGTCACGAACCGAGCACGACCTCCCGGCGAGATGTTAGACAGCACGAGCTCCGGTCGTTTATCACGAGTCAAACTGTTCCACTGTGCAGAACACAGAGAGGACATCAGGGGAGAGAGAGAGAGAGAGAGAGAGAGAGAGAGAGAGAGAGAGAGAGAGAGAGAGAGAGAACATCCACTATACCAACATCAAGAATGAATAGACGATTCCGATTTTATTTCTAAAACGACTAAACATACCTTCACAATGACAAGGGAAAGCCACACTACTAAACATTAACATAAACAAATAAATGAACAGTTTGGTTCCAAAATGAGATAAATAGACAAAAAACATGTTTTTCATAGTGTTTTTATTGTGTGTTATTGTATTAGTTAGCTGTATTATTTTGGTTATTATGGCGTAAATCAAAACCAACCAACTGCTGTTTGATTGATAGGAATGCATAATAAAAAACTAATAATACATTTTTTAAAATGATTTTTTAACTTATTTTGGAACCAAACTCTTCATATACCATATATACATATATATATTTATATATACACATATATTATTATTATTACCGTCAATTTTTACTGTTGTCAAAAGAACAAGGATAACAAGAAGAACAAGAATTATATCAAGTAATGCCGCGGTCACACTTGATTTTTCACTTCATCCGTCCAACGATATTTTGCATTTCGCTGCGTAGCAAAGTTCAAGTTTGGTGGACTCTGACTTGGGAATTCGCACCGAGTGAGACCAATAGAAGATGGATACGTCACAGCGTGACCTCTCGGTACAGAAATGTGAAAAATGGCCATTTTCGTAACACCGTCCGAACGATCTTTGATGCTTAAAGTCAAGTCTGTGCTTATTATTTAAGACCTTATTTTTGTTGACAGCTATCAGTGTTTATTACAAGTACATTTTGATAGAAATGTGGCTTTCCCCAGTCTTTTTTTAGGTATGTTAAGTAGTTTAAGAAATTAAATCGCAAACTGATATCCCGACCTCTGACAACGTTGGAAGTGCGTCACTAACAATTGTGCACCGCGTCCAAATCATTCAATAAAATATGACTTTCCTGTAGCTCAGTGGTTAGAGCATCAAGGTCATGGGTTCGATCTCAGGGATTGCACATACTCTAAAACAAATGTATAATGCAATGTATGTCGCTCATAAAGGTGTTAATGTAACTACTTTTATTCAGATTCCATTTTTTATGTTGATATCTATTGTTATTTTGATCATACCTATTATATTCATATTTTAACTTATTACTTGCACATTCTAACGGTGGGTTGACGCCAAAAGCGAAGCATGATCGGACAGGAAAGGTCTCATTTTCCTAAGGTTGTAGAGGATGAATCTGCAGGACCGGGTGGTCCGTGAAGTTGAGCTGATCATCAATTACCACTCCCAGGTTTCAGGACGTTCTGGAGGGTGTAATGGCTGATGAGCTCAGTTGAATGGAGAGGTTGTGATGAATCTTTGGATCGGCTGGGATCACAAGTCAGATCGTCAGACTGTAATCACAAGTGGAATTAGATATCTGTCATTTTATACAGTGTACATGTATCGGTCCGAAAGTCTAGGTCTCATGTTGAAGCTCCAAAAAACACAAACAGCCGTCATTGAAGTGATTCAATGTCTTTTGAAACGAAACAATGCATTTGTATTAGAAAAGATCATATGAATATTTTGAGCTGATTTAGCAAAATTGAAACCAAAACAATTGCATAATTTATATATGGTACCGCGTTTCTTTTGACAAACTTTCACGTGTTGTCATCACAGGTCAGAATACGTTTACATTGAGTCATTTAGCAGACGCTTTTATCCAAATCGACGTACAAAGAGGTCAGGGAGCAATAAGCGATGTGTCATACAAATAAGCGATATGTCTTACATGTCATACGTGGTTTACAGTGAATTTAGAACGGCTGATGCTTTTATAAAACGGTTATTCCGGATACCTGGCAACACAGCAACAAAAATGTAATGATGCCGAGAAACAAATATTTTTCTTTGGTTGCCAAGCAACCCAGATGCAGAAATACTGAGAGTCATTGACACGTTGGCGCTTTGGATGCACCACGATCAGAATAAAGAAGTGAGGTTTATGCTCACGTTCAGACATACGCTTAATGCTGATGTGACGTTTTGAAACTCTTCTTTTGAGTTACAGTGAAAAACATGGGAGGGAAGAAATAATGACGCTGCATTTATATAATAATGTTGTACGTTGTGATTTTTGGGCGCAGTGCTCTTCAACACAGTATATGGTGATGTCATAGGTCTCTAAGGTCAGGCTCTCTTGTTTCTCTATCTCGAGCAGTCATCTCTGACACGACGGCAAAGAAAAAGTCCCATTCACCAGTCCAACACATTCACTGCAGGAGACTGAGAGGAGGAGAAATAGACATCTGACACGTCCTCTCGGGCACGATGACTCAGTGGATATGTGTGTGTGTTTGTGTGTGTGTGTGTGTGTGTGTGTGCATGTAAAAGTGTGAGTAATGGCTGCTTTGAGACTTTGAGAGGGAAGAAAACACAAGTTTATCAACTTCTCTGCTTGCTGAACACTTTACACCGTTACACTAGTGTGTTTTAACACCCAGACTCAATACATATGCAAATATATTCACAATTGGTTTTTGGATTTGATTTTCAATGACTGCAAGCATTTATGTGTTATTATTTTTTATAATAATATTTCAGATTTCCTAAACATCCATGTATACTTTTATTTGCCATTGATTTACAAGAAAATCTGTAACCAAAAAAAACCAATTTACTTGAAATCACAGACGTGTTTGTTTTTATACATGTTTTATGGAATTTTATATAAACATCATGTAATTTACCTAATAGTCAGTTTACATCATTGGGACCTACACAACACTTTTCGATTGCTAAACGACAGCGGGCACAACTGGAGTCACATGTGCAAAACTCTTACTACAGTCTTCACAGCAGCAGTTCATGTGGACCAAACTCTAGTTGGTTTTTCATTGCTTGAACACAGTTTTCAAAACTCTACACACTTATCCCACGACTTTAACCACAACCTGCACAACACTGTGGATTTACAGAACTTTGTTCAAATGCTAACACACTGCTGTCAAAACTGTGAACCACACATTCAAAACAGAATAGATTTCAGCCTTGTGCCTTTCAAACACTGCTGGTTGCAATTTCAGCTAAAAGGCTGAGCAGGTGTCTTGTTTTAGACTTGTTAGTGAACACAGATAGTCACTTCCTTACAGTAAATGAAAACATTACAGGAATTTATTTTCTATTGTAATTATAGAATATTTACACAGATATATATTACAGTACGTTTGACTGTAAAAAATATTTTTACAACAGGACCCAAAGGTTGGCCCCAACAGGAGGAAGAGGAAAAATATTCTCAGATGCGCAGGAAAATGCTATTGTTGTCAACAATGCAATAAAACTGTTGGAGATTCAAGATAGAGGGCTGGCTGATAATAATATATGTGAAAATGTTAATTCTGTCAGCACACCAACTATTGCTCGAGTCCTACAGACACACCAAGTTACAATGAAACAGTTATACACTGTACCATTCGAGAGAAACAGTGAACGGGTAAAAGAGCAAAGATACCAATATGTCCAGGTAAGACGTCGCAGATTTATGGTTTTGTACCTGCCTGCATATTCACCCTTCCTCAACCCAATAGAGGAGTTTTTCTCTGCCTGGAGGTGGAAAGTGTTTGATCACCACCCACATTACCAAATGTCTCTTTTGGAAGCCATGCATGCCGGATGTGAGGCCACGAGTCCAGAGGACTGCCAGGGATGGATAAGGCACTCAAGAAGGTTCTTCCCGAGGTGCATTGCAAGAGAGAACATTAGATGTGATGTTGATGAAAACATGTGACCTGATGCTAGAGAGAGGCAGGATTAGCCCCTCAATTATTTGTTTGAATTACAGTATGTACTTTTTGTTTATACCTTTTTTTCCTCATTACTGTAATTCCGTAAATTACAGACTATTGAAGCAAACTGATAATTTTCATTTACCTTAAAAAATTGTTATGTTCTAAAAATGTAAATAAATCATGTGAAAGAATGTCACTTTGAACTTTTCTTATAAGAAATTTGACTTTGTATGAGGTCACTAAAATTGTTGAAACTGTAAAGATGAAAAGTTGGTATTTTCTGTATTGGTGTTTGATGCTTGTGTTTTTACTCTCAGTGTGTTGTGAGTGACGGTGTGTGTTATCTCTGTGAGGGTTGTGCATTGTGTTTGGATGCACTGAGTCTGTTTTGAGCCGTGTGTTAAGAGTTGTGTTGCTTTGAATGAGTTCTGCAGGTGATGTGAAGAGTTAAGGGGGTCCAAAACAATGTCCCCACAAGGTCAAAAATCTACACTTTTGTTGGGAATAAGCCTTGACCAGAAACAAACACTGTTTGGATGGCGATTTTTGGAATGTTTGACGGGACAAAAACAACATTCAGCATCACATGAGTCTCTCTCACAGGTAAACACAGGCGTCAGGTGTGTCCGGCACAATCCTGCTCCGGATAAACCTGACGGCTGAAGAAACACACAAGTCAACTGAAAATCAAAGTCCAGTGTCTTGAGTCAACTATTACTGTTACTGTGAACTGAGATCAGTTACATTTACATTTAGGCATTTGGCAGCTTTTATCCAAAGCTACTTACATTGTATTATCCTATACATTTATACATAGGTATCTGCAATCCCCTGGGATCCAACACACAACCTCTTACCGCTGAGCTACAGGAAAGCATTATGTAATGTAAAAATGAGTACGAGTGCAAAAAATAGTTTTTTCATTTGCATGTTTGATAAGACACCTGGCCGGGTTCAAAAACATCATTTGAATGTTGCACAAATTTTCAATCACAAGCACATTCAGTCGACCCTTCAATCGACGTGTGCGGAGCTGAAGCGACATCATACGATTGTGTGTTTGGATGTGAACGGAGAACTACAACACAGAGCGACTGAAGACAAAGTGGAGTAAAAAAGTGGACAGGTGAAGTAGTTCATCGTGATGTTTGAAATTTTCCCTTTAACGCTTTGCTTATTCTTCCCTCTTCGTTTTTTGGAAATTCTAGGCATGACGTCTGCGGCAACAAACGCTTCTATGTGCAAGATGTCCATTTTTGGCAAGAACTCCAGCATCTGCTATGATTTGCCTTACCATTATGTCGCCTTCTCGTTTGGCGTCAACATGTTTTTCGGTCTTCCGACGAACTCCATCATCCTGTGGCTCAGCATGAAGGAGATCCTCCGAGGACAGTCCACGGAAATCTTCATCTTCAACACGGCGCTGGTCGAGATCATCTTCAGTTTTTCATTCATTTTAGTCATACTATATTATTTCTTTCACTGTATGGCGTGTCAGATTCCGACAATCACTCTGGGATTGTTGCTGATGGTCGGTCGTCCTCTGTTTCAGAGCTGCATCTGTGTGGAACGTTACTTAGGGGTTGCACATCCGCTGACGTTCCTCAAACTCAAACCCATGAAATACAGGACTGGGTGTGCCGCCGTGGGATGGATGGCGATCGCAAGCTCGTGCCTGACGGTTTTGAAAGACCCCTTTGAATTTTATAAGTTTCTTTTGCCAGGTTATGTTGCGTTCCTCCTGATAAAACTCTACACCTGCTCGATGGTTCTGAAGGCTCTAGTGCGGCCCGGACCGGGCGTAGATGTCAAGCAGAGAGACAGGGTAAACCGGGATAAAATCAAAGCTTTCCGCATCATGCAGATTGTGCTGGTGTCGTCCATGTTCACTTATGTTCCAGTCATTTGTTCTCTTGTGCTTTATCACATTATAGTTTATGAAAGGTTTCTTTGGTATTGGTCCATATCTCTGTCTACAGTGATAGTAATGGGCTTCGTGCAGCCTTTTCTCTATCTCAGAAAACTCTGGAAACTAATGCTGGGGCCACACCTAAAGATTTGTTTTAATCTTATAAGAGTTTTAAACGGTGAGAGACCACAAACATGAGGAGAAAAAATCCTAGATTTGATCATTCTGCTCCTATAATGTGTGGTGCGTAGTGATGGGACAAAAAAAGCACGCTGTGAACACAGGACAACTCGCAAATTCTCTCGAGATTTCAGAATAAGTGACTTATTTTTCACTGTAATCTTGGTTTATTATATATATATATGTGTTCAATATAAACAAATGTGTACATATAACATTTAATGTCATTTTAAAAATATCATTCATCGTTGAGAAGTTGCTCAAGCAGCGTCGTCTTCAGCATTTAAGGTGGCACGCACTAGATAATTGTATTGTTATCACTAGATAATAATTTGATTTCAACTTAAATATTGTTGTATTTTAGTTTTCACAGTAATTAAAAAAGTATATTAATACAGATTTTTAAAAAGTTCAGAAACCTAATGGCCATGAAAATGATGATTTCTGAAAACACAAGAGGCTCCTCGCTTTACACAACGTAACCATTTGAAAAAAAGGTTGTGCTTCGCTTTCATTTGACATTTCAGTTTAACATGTTGAATATAAAATCACATTAATATTTTTTACCATCGACAGTACTCCCAAAAAACGAATAAATATTTTCACATTTGGGTAATATTCCTCGTATGCAGAAATGACAAGGTACTGGCATAACACTGAGCTCAAAACAACTGTTTAACATAAAAATGAGTCGTCCAAAACTGCACAAGTGTACATTTGATGTTTCTTTTATGACTAATACTTTCCTCACGAAACAAGTTCAAGACGTAGCCGCCCATCATCACTTCATCCCACCTTCCCTGTGCTTCAGACATTTCTAGAATTTGTGAAAATGTGTAGAGTTTTTGTACTCCGATATACAGTATCATAATTAATGATAAAAGCTCCAAATTTTAATGTTAGTGAAAATAAATATTACCATAATAATTAGCATCACAGAAATGTCCAAGAACTATTAAAAGGGCGAAACTGAAATTTGTTACAGTCTGTAATCATATATAAATTGTCAGATATGATTTAGCATGTCATGTCAGTTGGATGTATTTTAATTCAACACACATAAAGATAAGTCAACATATAAAAGCATAAAGTAAAAGCAAATTAAATTAATGTTTCAGACAGAGAGGCAAAAGTCAAAGCTTTAAGTTTTGATTCTGCTTTCTCTGAAGTAAGCCTTTGATGAAATTTAATATAATGAAATATTTCTCCTTTAATGCATCTCCGATCTCACCAAGTTCGGCTGAGAATATGTTGAGACGAAGCCAAATAAAAGTGAACTAAAATCTTGCATATAACTCGAGGCTCAGTTTGCATTTTTCTGACTGCTAAACATCCTACAAATATATTCTTTATATAAAACTGAAAACTGATTGATGTGTTTAGTCGGATTCAGCATTACTTTGGGTTGATCACCCTGAGGCCGTTTCTGTTTGTACACATTTAAATCTTCACGGCTCTGTAATTTCCATATGGAGCTATATTACATGCGGCCGTCCGGCATAATAAAATAAACAGAAATCTTATCCACGTGTTTCGTTCGCTGTCACAGCGCAACAGCAAAAAGACATCAAAACACACGTGTACATGTGTGCGTTCTACGAGAAGCATTACATGTGTTAAATCCGTTTCAATGGGGCATTAAAGCATCTCAATGGCCTTCACTACATCATAAGACACTTTAGAAAGAGTTTGTTTACAAAGACAACATCTCCAATGATGCTTGAAGAACAATTTGAATATAGTTAAGCAAAATGCCTTCCAGATGAGATCAGACCTCTATTACAAGTTTGAATAAAAGATTGTGAAACAAACACATGTTTTGTTTTGGAATAAAGTGATCGTTCAGAGTATGGCCGGGATCGTGTACTAATAAAGCAAACAGGGCATATTTCTTTAGGAAGAGTTGACTTAAAAAAAGAACATCATTAGCAACCTGATTCGTAACTATTTTACGAGGTGGTATTCTCGATCGTATAGATCGTACGAATTCATATGAATAAGACAAAATCAGTCATAACTTTAAATAGTTGCGTTTTTGCCGTTAGATTATATTGGAAATCCCAGGGGTGATCTAGCCTTGCATTAGATATTTTGAAATAATTGAAAATATCATAAATATATATTATTATTATATATTATTAAGGCAACATGTCTTGTGGTAAGAGCATTGTGTTAAGGTTGTGTGTTGGATCCCAGGGGACTGCAGATACTTATGTATAAATGTATAGGATAGTGCAATGTAAGTCACTTGGGATATAAGCGTCTGCCAAATGCATAAATGTAAAATGTAAATATTGTTTGTGTCTTAGAGTTTATTCTTTTTAAAATACAAAATCTAACATCTCCTGATTTTAGGCACATTTATGCAAGAAACAAAAAAAATTCCTCAATCGTTTAAACCTAAGAACACGTCTTCTGAAGACCTCACACTTAAAAAAGCACATAAAAGCAACATCATTAATGATTTTCCTTTCATCTACGCCGTGAATTAAAAGCAATTCTCCAAATACTATTATTAAAAACATCACACAATCATCCGTGAAACACTAAACACAGCATCGAGCGTGATGCTCTCAGCCGAAAGATGAAAAATAATCTAAAATATCCATAAAACATGTCTGTGTTCTTCACTATTACAGTCTGACCCCCACACACGGTATTTCACCAGCCACTTACAGAGCTTCTCTACACAGATCACATTTCTCTCCGTCCTACATTCATCTGAGCTTCAGAGTCATTCTCAATCACACTGCCGTGTTCTCATCTTCCCCTCGAGACGTTCAACCACGGAGATGAGATTTTACAATCACACGCTTCACATGGGAGGAACACCAAACTATAAAACTGTCGCCGCATCAACACTGGTCTGGGAGGTTGCTAAGGTGTTTTTAGACCGTTGCTATGTGATCAGGATCTGCTGGGTGATTAAATAATACTCCCATACTCTCTCAATGATTGTCTTCCTTTTACACCAAGAAACTCATCGAGTAAAACACACAAGAATATTTCCGTTTTTTCTCAATAGATCTCAAATTATTTCCCATATTTCCCAAATCCGGATTCATTCACCTTTTCCATCTACATTCATTTGACACCTTCGTACTCTTCACGTGTTTCAACAAATACACATATTTGTTTCTCAAGACAGAAAGATCTGAGAACTCTCCTGAGTTATGAAAGAGCAGCATCTGAGCTTTTCTTCTGAGTTTGTTGAAAGAAAGAGAACATCTTTCACACTGTAAACACTTGATTCTTACTTGCCCAAAAATGAAAGGTTCTGGATGACCTTGAGACTTCCTTTCCTTACCAGAACACATTAGAAAATATTTTGAAAGAAAGTTGGTAACCGAACAGCGTTTACTTCTATTTTCATGCACGTCAATGGACGCTTCATTCTTCAAAAATATCTTCTTTTGTGTTCTGCGGAAAAGTCATACAGGTTTGAAATGACAAGAGGATGAGTCAATTTTTGGATGAACACTGTCCCTTTAAATCTCATCTGCATCTCAAATGTTTCTCTGGGAAAGAGTCCGAAACAAGCTTTTCGTTTCGAATACTTTCTAATAGTTGATGTTTAATAGGCAGAAAATGTCAATTTAAATCATGTAAGTTATTGTAAATCTGACAAAAAAGTGATGCAGGTGTATTGAGTTATTTGCATAGCTATTTCATCAATGCAAAACATCAATGCAAAACTGCTTAATTTGTCATTTTCAAAGTTATAAATGTGAATTTTAAATCACATTCGTCCTGTTCGGCTGTAGTCAGTGTAGCGGACAACCAAAAAAAGAACTTGTGAGTATTTCTACATATCATGAACGAATCATGAATTCATGTATTTTTCCTTAACTTCATGTTTTTGTATTCCAGATGTTTAAAATCCAGGTGTGATCATGGCTGAAAAAAATAGCACGACGTGCACCGTATGGCTGAACGCTGGGAACTCCAGCATCTGTTTTAATTTCGCCTCGTATTTAATAACCACCTCATTCGGCATCAACATGATTCTCAGCCTCCCGCTGCACGGCTACGTCCTGTGGCTCAGCGTCAAGGAGATGATCCGAGGACAGTCCAACGAAATCTTCGTCTTCAACGCCTCGCTCGTCGAGGTTATCTTCTGTTTCGACTTTCCTTTCGTCTTACGGATGTACATCTTTCAATGTGGTGACTGTAAGAATGCGGTGGTCCTACTCGGGACGGTGCTGTTCGTCGGTCGCCCTCTCTTCCTCACCTGCATCTGTGTGGAACGTTACTTAGGGGTCCTGCATCCTCTCATCTTCCTCAAACTCAGAGCCATGAAATACAGGATTGCGTGTTCGGCTGTCGGCTGGGTTGTGATCATTAGCTCGTGTGTAGCATGTGCTAAGTACGTGGTCCATTATATCTTTATTTTGCCGGTGTTCCTCGTCTTTTTCTCTGTTACTCTGTACACTTGTTTGATGGTCATGAAAGCCCTGATGCGTCCCGGAGACAGAGACGCTGTACACCAGGATAAACTCAAAGCGTTTCATATCATTCGGCTCGTTTTGGTGTCCACCTCGCTTACATACGTTCCTGGAATTACTACTCTTGTGCTGTATTATATTTTAAAATATGAAAAGTTCATTCTGGTCTGGTCTGCGTTCTTATGCTTTGGTATAATGACAGGGTTTGTCCAGCCACTTCTTTATCTTAGAAGACTTGGCAAACTGTCATTTCTTAGCATGAAAGGAAGGGTCACATTTGAAACTCAATGAATAAATCATATTATTTAAAAATATCCAAGAATGTTACGTATATCATGTAATGTAATATAATGTACGATATGTGTAAATTATAAATTGGTTTTCTGAACGTGAAATTAAAAAGAACTGAATAATACAACTCCCACCTATTCCTGAACAAAGTGAGAATTGGCGAGAAATCCAAACATGCATAAAAGTCTAATGTATGCAATTATAATTCATTATGCCTTTCAAGTTACTGGAGACAAAACCTTTTTAATATTCCGCATATAAATCATTTAAAATATAAAGTCGTAATGTTATTGTTCTTGATATCCAGAAAAAACGACAGCAACAGTGACGTCTCGCATAGCATCTATGTCTTTGTTCCGACCTTATATATATCTCATATGGGGGTCACGTATTAATCCTGCCTAATTTACAAAAAGTTTTTCTAAACCTGACAAACCTGCTGCAGTAAATTTGCTTTTTATTTGCATGTCTGATATGACTTTTTTGTTCGAAAAACAGAATTTGACTGTTGCGTTAATGCAAAACTGCCGTGTAGGTGCAAAGCAGAACTTTCAGAATCGTCACATCATCCAGCTTCGGTCCGAGCATCACTTCGGTGGTTAACTAAAACACACAATCTTCTATACCATTATTATTGTAAATTGCTTCATACAGTTTGTTGGTATATTCCTAACTCGACCGCACGTTAACTCTTCACTTTTATGTTAAAACGATAACAAAATACATCCAGGCATGAACACAAACGTTTCAGCATGCAATGCTAACATGGAGAACTCCAGCACTTGTTTGATTCTTCCCAATTATGTCATTGCATGTTCGCTGGGCATCAACGTGATTCTTGGTCTTCCAGCGAACTTTTACGTCCTGTGGCTCAGCGTGAGAGAGATGATCCGAGGACAGTCCACCGAAATCTTCGTCTTCAACGCGGCTCTCGTTGAGGTCCTCTTCTGCTCTTCCTACGTGTTCATTATACAAGCGTATTTCTTTCAGTGTACAGACTGTGGTATGAAAACCATCTTTACTGGATTGATTCTGTGGTTCGGTCGTCCTCTGTTTCAGACCTGTATCTGTATGGAACGTTACTTTGGGGTTCTGCATCCGCTGACGTTCCTCAAACTCAAACCCATGAAATACAGGATTGCGTGTTCGGCTGTTGGATGGACTGTTGTTATCGTCTTGTGTGTTTTAAGTACCGTGTTTATCGTTCGTCTTTATGACTTTGTACTAGTAGGATTTCTGGTGTTTTTGGGCTTTAAATTGTACACTTGCATGATGGTACTCAAGGCTCTCGTTCGACCCGGACCGGGCGACAACGTCAAAGACAGAGACAGAGTAAACCAGGATAAAATCAAAGCTTTCCGGATCATTCTCATGGTGATCGCGTCTTCAATGTTTACATACGGCCCTGCCATCGTCGTTCTTATTCTGCGTTATATTATAGGGTATAAGGCGTTTATTTTGGGATGGTCTGTTTGCTTGGCATTCGGTGTCACGTCAGGATTTTTGCAGCCATATCTTTATCTCAAAAGAGTCGGCAAATTGCCCTTCTGTTAACATGTTTTCACGATGGAAAAGTCTGGTTTTGAAAATGTTCACTTTTGTTTTGTAAAAGGAACTATACATAGCTTTTTGTCTCATTTGTTTTTTCAGAAAATTATTATGAATAGTTTTTGAAGTTTCCATCTGTTACAACATAGGGTCTAGCATTATATATATATATATTAAGTTTATAGCATTGTACACGTCATTCTGACTGTCAACTTCAGTTTGTATTCCTATGCACCTTTTTTTTGTTTTTCCCGTCGTTATTCTAGTCAATCAAATAATTTGAAGAGTAAATTTGCAAAAACAGATAACTTTGTTTATAAAAAGGTTTAAAAATCACGTTTTTTTATTGTGCATTCCAGTTAATATCAATCAAACTGCAGTCGGATTGTTTTGAGCTAACTAACAAAATAAAAACATGTAAATTAAAAAGAGTACAAAAAAGCTTGTGTTCATCTCACTAAAAGTTTCAGCTGACAATAATAAACTTGTTTTTTACAAAATAGATTCCTCAGGTGTGCCGCTGTGGTTGTTCTTTACTACTTCGATTTACAAAATGATGGCGTTGTCATAATCATACTGTGGTGAGGAAAGCGGGACGAGAGCCGTGACGCGAGTGATAGTTGGAATCAGCAGTGCCCGCACCGGTCCTGCATATCCCACGGAGGAGATCGGGAGCTTAAGAGGACGAGCGGCAGGGCTGTTGATGAGAGACGACCGGCCCCGGACATTTGTTACGTTTGTGTTTTATGTCTTTTACTTCAATGTTTGTTGTCTGTTTATTTAATCAAAGAATTGTTAAATGTTCGCCGGTTCCCGCCTCCTTCCTTCCCTTTTATGGATCTTGTTACACATACTAAACACAGCACCAAACTTTCATCGATCTCCCGTGGAGTCGTGACTTATCCCTTATAAGTAAACCGGGGAAGTTTGCATAAAAACACAGAGCTAAGCCTGAAAAAAAGAAATGGATAATTGTCATCAGTGCTACTGACTTGTTGAAAAAACTTGATGTATTTGTGTGCGTAAGGAAAAAATAAGATCACTCCAGTTTTTACGTTAATCAGCATTTCTGTGTGTATTGTGGAAACTGTACTCCATTGTCTGTTGAATTTCAACCAAATCAAACCTCAGGAGTGACAAAGTCGTCCAACAGCAATGAGAAAGACTGACAGAATGCAAATCCTTTTGTAAATGATCCCGAAATACGTTTAAAACATGAATAAGAATGTGTCCTCTTCGCAAGATCTGAAAGCCACTTTGTTTGGTTATTCTGACCAGTTTGTCACATTTTAATTTTTAAAAACAAATGCAAACGGAAAAAAATGATCATTTTCCCTTAAAACATGCCTAAAAACTATAAATTCAGAATTTTACATTAATGCAAAATACAGTCCATCTATCCATCGACGATTTCTTCATCATCAATTTTCTTGCTTCATCAAAAACGTTTTCAGATTTCTTGACTCTATTCAGTTCGGAGGTTGATTTGTTAAAGCCATTCAACACACGGAGAGAAAGAGTCACAAGAAGCCATCTGTTCCTCAGATCAGCAGACGGAGGTCGGACTGTGTGTTTAACCTTCAGCAAAGACTTTCCTATCAGACGAGAACTTCAGTAAACAATGACCCTTTAGAAGTTGTTTTTTTTCTCAGATGTCTCTGTGACTTTTTCACATATTAAAATATGGTTTATCCTTGATTTTCAAATCTTATGTTTCTATCTTTCCCTCTCCACAATGTTGAGGCTGCACAAAACAAATGGCAGGCAAGCACAGGAACTATTAATACGAAATTATAATAATCATCTTCCTCTCCGCAATCATCATTCGTCTCATTTTAGACCTGGTGGACACACTGCAATGCTGCAAATGGTTTTTTGATGAATGTAGGGGTGTGCGAGTAGCACGGTTCTTCTGTTACGACACAAATCTCATCTCACTGTAAAATGAGAACAATTTCCAGCACATTAGAGGCAGAAGTGTGACCGAGCTTCCGTTCAAAGACGTGGAGAACACAAACCGGTCGTGGGAGTTTCAGGCATGCGGCGTAACGTGGACATGTCAGAATTGACTGCTACTTTTTTGTTACTATTACACAATAAGTTTGTCACTTTGTGAGGTTATTAAACAGACTTTCACATTGTATGCAATGATTTCGAATCACAGCAAGTTCTTCTACACCATCAAACAACGTACAGTACATTAGAAATCTACATATCTGAAGAATTGGTTTTTGATGTATCAATGTGAATATATAAACTAGAAAAGATATGTAAGAAATACTCGGTTAATAAACAAACTGTGCTACAAGTGAAGCGTAGTATCGCTCAACCGTCTTTGATCCGGCGAGATCTTCATATCTGAAACTCTCCAGACCTTCAGCAGACCGTCCTCATCCATATTAATGACAACACGTATCATAAACGCCCGTCCAATACTCCTGGGTTCTCATGGCTTGACTAAACAGCAGGTCCATTAATGAAATCTGACGCATATTAATTATGCATGACAATCTACATATGGAAGTATGCAAATGAGGGAAGCGGTGTGTTCTGTACGATTTAAAACGGCAGAGATGAAGAAGAGAAACACTCTTTAAATCCTCCGGCGCTCACAAGGATACTTGAATGCTTTCCTTTCCACTTCATCTCCTGACAGATCTGTTAGGGTGAAAGGTTTTAACATGTGTAATGAAAGCCTGTGATTTTATTCTGGAGACATTTTATAAATACATGTACGGTAAACGAATAAGGTTTCTATGATTTTTAAAGTCTCTAAAAGGCCATATAAATGTTCATGCATTTGGTAGACACTTCAGGTAGGTGTGATTCCCCTGAGAATCAAACCAATAACCTTGCATTTTGCAAACAATTTATTTCATTATAAAACATGTATCGGACTAAATATGATGAAAACGTAGCCAATAAGACTTGTATTTCTACATATACTGTATTTTATTTATTCATATTATGTTTAATGTATGTAATGCAGCTTTGCAACAATGAAAATTCTGAAAAGCGCTACATAAATAAAAAAAATGTTCAGAATAAATACTGTTTAAAAAGCATTTCAGGATGAGATCTCAAGAAGCTGCTTGATAAAACATTACTGCAATCTCTAAAAACTAATCTAACAGTTTTACAATATAATCTGTAAAGCTGAATTTGTGTTACTGCATTGTTTTCATAAGTTCACTATCATTTTAAAACGTGAAGAGGAAAATGAATAAGCGACCCTAAATGTTTGTTTGCTTGTGTACATCACAGTATTTGTTGTGTGATGTATTTCTTCTGATTCTGTATGACATCCGACTACAGTAAAATCACGATTCAACGCAGTAGAAAAAGAATAAAACCACTGAAACATTACAGTCATTTAACTTTGTTTTCTGCAATGCAAATGCTTCACGTTTGCCGTCGAGATAAAACATGACCTTCATCCTCACATCCTTAAAGGATTTTAAATGCATGTTAATAAATCCCATGACTAACACCTCACATCAGCAGGGGATGCATTCGACTACACTGTGCCTCGCTTTCATTATGACACAAGCTCTTCTTTCTCATGTTTTACTGCTTTTAGATTCTCGCTCATTTCTCTGCATTTGTAATCTGTTGGTGAACTTCTGTACCTGTTTCACATCGTGTTGCACTGGGTTTCATCAGAACAGGAGAAATATTGTCAAGGAATTTCACCGACATATACAAAGCAAACCTGAAATAATGAGACA
This sequence comes from Barbatula barbatula, assembly GCF_947034865.1. NCBI lineage: Eukaryota > Metazoa > Chordata > Actinopteri > Cypriniformes > Nemacheilidae > Barbatula > Barbatula barbatula. Next base: position 1,406,548 of record NC_136780.1, on the reverse strand, counting down.
CCTCGACCTGCGATCAGACGGGTGACAAAACAGAACTCCAACAAGTACTGAGAATAACCAAAAAAAAGAATGAAATCATGCAAGAAAATGGTTGCTATGCAGTTGCTAAGGTGTTGTGAATGATTTCTAGTTTGTCGCTAGTGCATGGACCCTTGTTCAAAACATATTTATTTCTACAATAAGATAACATTACTCGCTTCATAAAACACAGAGAGGAATCCATGACTGTCAATCATTGAATAAACTCGGTTCTCCACAGCAATTCACACCAAACTACTTATTGACATGAGCGAACTCTCTACACCCAAATGGCGACTTTACCGAAAAATAAAAATAAAAGCTCCAAACCACAACAACCACAAGGCCTGTCGTATCACAGACACCTCGAGCCCACCCTTCGGCACATTCATTAAACCAAACTGACCCTGTACTGTACTCGAATCTCTCGTGTCCTTTCTATTGATCACAAGTCTGGCACGTTCTCATCACCAGTCTCACAGGTTCTGTTGTACAACACCACTGACTGATCCATTACACATGTTATTAGAAAACAGAGCTGTCAGTCAATAAACCATTTATACTTCTATATCAAAAATAAACAGAGAGCTTAGATTATACTTCATCTGTAAAGAACATTTGTCTGACTACAGAAAGTGAATTGAAAGGGATTAAGTGAAAAGAATAATTGAAGTCCAGCATCATAGAAAATCAATTAATATTAATCCGTCTAGTGTGTGGAAGGGACTTCACGCCGGGACATGCCCCCTTAAGTGCCAGGACATGTTCCCTTGAGTGGTAAAACACGGAGAAACAAAGAAACCCGGACTGGACTCGACTGTGATCTATGTGACTTTCACCTTGGACACTGATATGTTGTGCGGAATTGCGTTACCTGATATTGTAAGCAGCCGAGTGTTTTGCCACTCAAGGGAGCTTGTTTTGGCACCTCACGTGCATACCATCTATATGCAAACACAATCCCAGATCATTTTTGATACACAGTAAACCACTTTCAGATGGTTAGTTTTTTCACAAAGTTATTAAGTCTCATTAAAGGAGCAATGTGGAGATTTTAGCAGCATCTAGTGGTGAGGCTGTGAATTGCAACCAATGGCTCACTCCTCGCTCACCCCTCCATTTTAAAGCACTACGGTGGCTAACACAAGACATAGATTTCGCCACGTTTTCGCTTCTTTGCCGAGGGAGATAACATATTTACGAAGTGCGTTCTGTGGAGAAGTTTGTCCATTTAGGGCTACTGTAGAAACAACATGGCGAAACCCATGTAAGGGGACCCGCGGTGTATGTAGATAGAAATAACTCATTTTAAGGTAATACATATGTTGTACATGAAACAAAATTCAGTGACACACACACAACGCTTTTTCTTTGACCTGGTTTACTTTCAGATTTCTGTAACAATGCTCATGAGCTGCTGTCAGGTCCAATCCTTCAATAACATGAGAAATAGTTCATGATGATCTTTTATGATTTACTGGATGTGAAGGGGCTGGGAATGATCATTTAGAGATGATGTGTGTTATGTATTTACATTCATGCTGTATGGTTGAAAAAAGGAAAGGGAGCATTATCCCGATATAAATAATAGTTACACCATGAGAGAATATGAAATGAAACTGTAATACGCCAGAGGCCGCAAGGCAAATGAAGGTTTAAAGGGGGCGACAGCCGGACCATAACCCACAGAATGATGAATGACACATTGAAATTCATTCGCCAGACCGCTCATTTGAATTCTTACCACATGAGGGTCATGACAGCAAAGAGATATTTGTATATCAGGACAGACAGTGATGTTTTATGCAAACACGCATTTACAACACAACGCACATGACACGAGACGGACGGGACGGGAAATGTGCTGATCGGGCACAGAACACACGGTAAAAAGGACGGCGATGGAAATCAAGATTAAAAGAGTCTTTGGCATCAAATGAATTATTCATGAAGCTGGGAAGAGCGCCAGTTTACAAGCAAAGGTTCAGCGGCTTTGTTTCTGAAACGTATGGCATCGGTCAAGCGCCGGCCGTCAAACCAACTTCAACATGCTTAGAGTGACACTTCACCAAAAAAGTATGTATTCCTCCTCCTCCTGACTCTTTCTTCAATGTAACACGAATGAAATGTTTTGTGTTCATACATTGAATGGAAGTGTAGTTTGGTTTATCAACATTCTCCAAAATATCGTCTTTTGTGTTTTGCAGAAGAAAGAAAGTCACACGAGTTTGAAATGATATGAGGATGAATAAGTGATGGAAGCATTTTAATTTGACGCTTTAGAACATGTTTATTAGCTAAATTGTTAGTAAGATTAATAATTGTTTATTTATGTCAAAAGTAACATCTTTCACAATGTCGAATTAGAAATAAGAACAACAATGACAATGCAAAGGAAAGAAGAAAGGCGTTCTCTCATCGGACTTCTGAAGCAGACGGCCGGTTAAACATTATATGTCAGTTTGATATTGAGACTACCACCGTCTGACCTCAATATCACAGACACACATAGAGAGACGCGCTTGGGTTGATCTTATTCTTATTAAAATGTCACTGCTACTCACATCAAACACACGAGCAGCTTTACAGATGCCCCAACAAACAAAAAAAGAAATGTCCGAATCATATGATCTTATATAAAAACAGACATTACATTTCAATAATGAACGAGTTGCATCATGTTCCTGAAAAAGCTGCTCTGATGTTTCATATTCACAGACATTTCTGTTGCATTAGTAAATGAGTTTCATATCAAAACATGTGTTTTAATATCCCCTTCATTGCTTTAAATTATCAGGGTTAATGTTATATCACTGACATTCTAACATAAACACCTTCTGGAAGGGAAGAAGTGGTTAACATCTATTCACAGGCATTGCCTAGAAAGTCTCCCGAAAAAATCGAATTATCAAGAGTCAATCCAGACTAACAAACTGTTAGCAAAGCAGTTTACAGGATGTGCGTTTCCTAAAGACAATGACACTTTAAATCTGACACACACTTATATATGTCTTTATATCTCATGACGGTCACATCTTACAGAATCTGAAGTCTCTGATGATCTTTAATATAACATGAAGCGGCCTGTCAGGTGCCGCCATTCAACTACAGCTCAACCAATCACACAACGGTCACATTCATATTCATACAGGGATGCTTCGGTGGTTCACAAACGCGTCTGAATGTCACTGGCTCTTTTGACTGGACGCTGTGCAGCGTTGTGTTGAAGTGTGTGTGCGAGAGGCTTCTGTCGGCTCCTGATATGGGATGTTTCTTTTGGACGAGGTTGTTGGCGGAACCACGAGTGCAAAGGAAGATAGGACAATGAAACCAACTTAAAATCACAAACATGAATGTCAAGGAGAACCGGATGCTCTTGGAGGACTCAGAATGGAAATAAAATCAACTGTGCATTTTAGAAAATAAAATAACTGTCTCCAATACTTTTGTAATTTAAAATAGTTTTAAATGCAAATACAAAAATTGCTCTTTAAAATCTTTCAAATGAAGTACATATTTAATTTTTAAGTTTAAAACTTATACATTTGGCAGACGCTTTTATCCAAAATGACTTACAGTGCATTTAAGGTATATTTCTTGTTGAAGATCTACCAACTGAGCTACAGAAACACTAGCACCCACCATAGCAACCTCTCTTACCACCCCTAGCGACAACCCAAAACACCTTAGCAACCATACAGCGATGGTTTGTCGCCTCTGCATTGTGTTCTCTTCTGAATGTAGTTTCATTGAAATTCAAGCTGTGGAGCTCCTCTGCATTCCGCTCTGTTCTCTGTTTGTTTATCCTCTCTTTTAAATGAGAGTGACTCAGAGAAACTGTGAGACCTGCGTATGTGGGTCATTCCCAAAACACGGTGACAAAAATTGTCCTCCACCTTTCAGTTCTGAAAACACAGCAGGTTGGAGAGGACGGGTGGCTCGAAACGTCACCTGGGTGGGAAGATAATATTTTTGGTGCTTTCAAGATGTTTTTTTTGGTCGAGCACCTACACTGAGCGTGGTTGCTATACAATGTATGTTTGTTTACTATTAAAGCCAACATTCTGCATACAGAATACAGTGGCAAAGACCATTTAAAAATGTCTTTCTGAATTTACTATCTAAAAGTATGTGTTCAGGTGAAATTGTCATTGTGTTTCATTGTGTGAACTACTAACAGCATCTCATTTACATTTCAAATAGAAATCTCGTTACTATTTGCATTTATTTGCAGAAAATGAAAACTGGAGAAACAGGTGAAAATAACAGTAAAGATGCTCTGGAAGGATTTCATTGCAAAATACTGCAAATAAAACAAGTTCAGATTCACTTTTAAGCAATACAACAGTCATTTCAAAATAACTTTTTATGATAAACAGTTTTCATGTGTTTTGGCATGATGTCAGTTATTCACGTTGCCGTACGATGACTTTATGTCACTCTTGAGTTTTGACTAAAATACATCTAGAAATGAAGATTAAATGAACATTTGGAATGGGCTCTTCATTTTCCCGGCTGTATACCAAACAAACTGTTTAGAGTTAATTTGACTTTATATAATTTCACGGACATTTAAAAAAAATCCTCTTCATCATTTCATTTACTAACAGCTATTTAATGTATTTTTGTGTGTTGTTCCTTGTTACATATTACAGCAAGGTTTTACAGCCGTGAGCAATGAACCATTTCTCTAAACCCCTCATGAAACTATCAGAGAGTGAGAGATGAATACAGTACTGCAGACGTCCCAACAGCAAGTTACAGCACCTTTCGATGAATATGGCAAAATGCGCCGTCATTTCTGTGACAGTGAGATGCTTTAGACACTTTAGTGTGTGTGTGTGTTGATCTTGCAATACACGAGCATATGGTTTACATTTATTGTCACTCTGAAGTTGCTGAATCATTTACCCAGAGGAAGCCGCACAGAGGACATCCACACGCACAATGACATCCCATAATACAATATAAGACACACTGTGTCTGTCTAATACTAACTGATAGCTAATATGAGATACTGGAAAAGAAGCTAACACGAGAGCAAGAGAGAGCGAGAGAGTCGCATGTTGTTGTTGCTGATACTTTGGGTTTGAGTTTTGTTCACATCACTTAACCGGTTTCACAGACAAAGCTTAGCTTAAGCCAGCACTACACCTTAGTTCAACCAGATATTTAAGTCGCCTTTATAAAAATGACTTGGGAAAAAAAAACATTCTGGAGTGCATCTTGAGACAAAACAATAGCACAGACATATTTTAAGATATACCAGTTATTTTCAGTTTAGAAAGCTCAAACATTTATTTTAGTCCAAGACTTGTCTTAAACATTGTCCGTGATGTGTGAATTGGCAAATATTACAATTCATAATAACTCATTTTGTAACAGTGCAAATGAAACTACAGTACTTTCATTATCTGGCAGATATTATGTTAGGAAAACGATCAATAAACTCACAGTAACCGACTCCCATCAAGAGATCAGAACACAGAGACATGAGGGTGGGCTCTTTTGACTTCAACCAGGAAATGAGGACACAACACTCAACCAGAACATCCTAGTAACCACAGAGAATGTAATAACTACCCAAAGATAACATCATAGCAACCACCCAGAACACCTTAGCAACCACAAGAACATCCTAGCAACCACAAGAACATCCTAGCAACCACCAGAACATCCTAGCAACCACACAGAATGTAATAGCTACCCAAAGATAACATCATAGCAACCACCCAGAACACCTTAGCAACCACAAGAACATCCTAGCAACCACAAGAACATCCTAGCAACCACCAGAACATCCTAGCAACCACACAGAATGTAATAGCTACCCAAAGATAACATCAAAGCAACCACCCAGAACACCTTAGCAACCACAAGAACATCCTAGCAACCACAAGAACATCCTAGCAACCACCAGAACATCCTAGCAACCACACAGAATGTAATAGCTACCCAAAGATAACATCCTAGCAACCACCCAGAACACCTTAGCAACCACTCGAACATCATAACAACTACCACAACATCCTAGCAACCACCCGGAACACCTTAGCAACCACAAGAACATCCTAGCAAGCACCAGAACATCCTAGCAACCACCCAGAACATCCCAGCAACCACCAGAACATCCTAGCAACCTCGCAGAACACCTTAGCAACCACCAGAACATCCTAGCAACCACCCAGTACACCTTAACAACCACCATAACATCATAGCAACCACCAGAACATCCTAGCAACCACCAGAACATCATAGCAACTACCACAACATCCTAGCTACCACCCGGAACACCTTAGCAACCACAAGAACATCCTAGCAAGCACCAGAACATCCTAACAACCACCCAGAACATCCTAGCAACCACCAGAGCATCCTAGCAACCTCGCAGAACACCTTAGCAACCACCAGAACATCGTAGCAACCACCCAGAACACCTTAACAACCACCATAACATCATAGCAACCACCCAGAACATCCTAGCAACCACCAGAACATCATAGCAACTACCACAACAACATCCTAGCAACCACACAGAGAACCATAGCAACCACCAGAACATCCTAGCAACCACCCAGAACATCTTAGCAGCCACAAGAACATCCTAGCAATCACCATAACATCCTAGCAACCACCAGAACATCCTAGCAACCACCCAGAACACCTTAGCAACCACCACAACATCATAGCAACCACCCAGAACATCCTAGCAACCACCAGAACATCCTAGCAGCCACCAGAACACCATAGCAACTACCACAGCATCCTAGCAACCACCCAGAGCACCTTAGCAACCACCAGAACATCCTAGTACCCACCCAGAACACCTTAGCAACCACCAGAACATCCTAGCAACCACCCAAAATACCTTAACAACCACCAAAATATCCTTGCAACCACCAGTACATCCTAGCAACCTCCAGGGCATCCAAGCAACTACCACAACATCCTAGTAACCACCCAGAACACCTTAGCAACCACCAAAATACCCATGCAGCCACACCCAGAACATCATAGCAACTACCACAACATCCTAGCAACCACCCAGAACACCTACCAAAACATCTTAACCCCCCAGAACATCATAACAGCATCCATAAAGACTCTAGCACTTTTATTTGTTTTGCAATAAAGGTCTCAGTGTGTGTGTGTGTGTGTACATACGTGTAGGTGTGTGATGCATGTATGTGTCTCATGGAGATCAGAGTCATTAATGCTTCAGAGCTGCAATAAACAACTGATATTCTGCGTGTCCTTCAGGCTACATACATTCATTAACATCCATGAAATAAATAAATAATGATGAAATAACCTTGCAGATGTAAAGCTGATGTAAAATTCATAGATGTTAACGGGTTCATATCCTTCACTTCTGTAGCGGAATAGAATTTCTTGAATATCAAATATTCAAGTTTAAGGTCACGGTGTCTTACACCAACAAATTACATTAATTCAGTTTTCGTTTTTTCACCCTCCATCTTATGCTTCCTAAGACATGTATGAGACCTCAGACAACCCTTCACAGACCTTAAACCGTTTCAACTCTCCGTTACTTTTTTTAACCCCACTCAAACCTTCTTAAAAAATCAAATTTTCTAAAAGTGTCTTAAACCTTCTCAAATGTTTTCAACTCTCCTTCAACCTTATCAAACTTTCTCAACCCGTTTTAAACCTTTCAAACGTTCTCAAATTGATTTAAGTAAACAGCAACAGCATTAAAAATAAGTCAGACCCCTCGGCAAGATCAAAAATGACCCTAAAACAGTATCATCACTTTTATACATATTCTGTAACTACATTCACTGCCAATATATTTATCAAAACAAAAACCATAATGCAAGTCTTAAGCACTCGGTCTGAAAGGAAAGCTTTTTTTAGAGCTCTTCTTCTTCAGCTGAACTGAAGAAATGTTGTTCTGACGACTAAAATGTTAGAATAATCATTTGATAATCTGATCAATAACCCCGACAGACAAACACAGGCGGAGATTTCTTTAGCGTCTGACAGCAGACAGAATAGCCGGACATCTCAGATGATGATGTATTGTGAGAGATGACTCAACAGATGAAGCAGCTTCAGTCGGTGTCATCATCTGTCCCCACGGCCGCTGAAAGACTCTCGTTCCTCTCAACTGTCTCTCACTCACCTACACTCTCATCATATCTTCACCCTTTTCTGATCTTTAGGTTTCGCGTGAGTCAGAAATGTCACAAATGAGTCAGAAATGTAGACTTTCAGAAGAGATCCGCTCAGAACTGAGCTCAGATTTGTCAAGTCTGCCATCAAGTCAATATCATGGAAGATCTCAATATGAACTCAAACATTTCTCATCAAATGAACCCATATCTAGAGTATTTTACATTCATTTCCCACCTCCGTACTCTTTACACTCTCATTTGTACCTGAGACTTGGTACTGGAATTTTCCTTTGCATGATGTCTAGTGATTAAAAATAAAAGTCATGAATTTTCAGCTTTGGATGCATTGGAGTTATTGAACTAAACAGCAGCCATCAGAATGATGAAAACACACCGGTCATTCGGCCTCGAGGTCACCTGTCACCAAGATGACATCATAAATCTGTGGCGGAGCGTGTGCCGTGCACACATCGATCCGTGCAGACATCTACATGCCAAACACCGGTGCCCGGGCGTGTCTCTCATTTAATCTCCCATCACTCCGCTCTAGGGAGGTGAAATCACATTATCCTCTCTTCACCGTGTTGTGTATGTCCATGTTCAGATGACACGCCAAAGACAAATTCATTTACAGCCTGTCGGATCTCAGGTACAAAGTCATTACTCTCTTCCACAACAAACCCAGAGGATAATCGTATTGCTCAGAAGTTGATCTTTAATAACTCGCGAGATTTGATGGAGTTTTATTTCATAAGCTTAAGTCTCATATGTTTCTTGTCAAATTGTTAAGATCTTAATACAAACTCAAAAATGTTTCATCAAATCGATCCAAATCCAGATAGTTATAGCTCTACAATCTACAGGAAAGGTGCTTAAAAGGATCTTCACAGCGATGCCATAGAAGAAGCATTTTGGTTACACAAAGAACCATTCAGACAAAGGTTCTTGATCGAACTATGTCTTTCTTACTTTTTTATAACCTTTTTTTGCCACAAAGAACCATTTGTGAAACAAAAAGTTTTTTTTAAATAAATGTAAAAATAAACAACGGAAATAGTCAAATGTTTTAAATGGTTTATCAGGCTATGTCTCGCGGTCCGGATGGTACGAAGCAAAGGTCCGGATCCGGCCCTCGGTCCGCCAATTGAGGATCAATGTTCTATGGCATCGAAGAACCTTTCGAAGCACCTTTTTTGAGTGCATATTCATATAACGCCTCCATACTTACTTATGTGTTTCAACAATTACACTCTCGTTTAATTCTGTTCTTCAAAACAATTTAAGGAGAAACATCTTGGTGCTTCAATGAAACACAGCTGAGCATTTATATCTTCCTCTGGGAAGCCAAAGCTCAACGATCACACCCAACCAATTCCTATGATTTATAAAAACACAACTGGTGATAAACACTAAATAAACACTAAATATACAACGCAATACACAAATACAATAAAATAATAAAACTCTTGCTGTGTCTTCTGTTGCTGACGTCGAATGCTCATCTTTGACATTTAGGCAAATGAGGCGGAAGAAAACATGTTTTAATGTCCAGTGTACTCACCACAGTCTTTACATGCTAAACATGACAGATGACCGGACAATGGCACCGGACGACTCCAGACAGAGATCCTCACACGTCAGTCTGCAGACAGACGGCACATCAATCAAATATTTCTGCAAAATAAACATGCACAAAAGCTCAGAAAGAGGAAATAAGTCCATTCACAAAGATAATAAAGCTGAACATAATATCAGTGTTAAGACACTTATGAGTAATTAGAAGTTTATTGTTTCCATTTGTTGAGGTTTTGTTGACACAACAAAAGTCCCTGATGTGTTTTTATCATGTACTTGTGGATTCGTCTCAAAGATAATGATCAATAACTTCATGAAAGAAAATATCATCACATCAGTGAGGAAACTTTCTCATGTGCATCATGCTCATGTGTTTTCAGAAGAGATGTCAACAAAGTGTCAAACTGAGCTCAGATTTGTCAAGTCTGCAATCATAAGTCAATATTATTGAAGATCTCAATATGAATTTCTCATCACATTTACACAAATCCAGATTATTTCAACTCTCCAATCTACTTTCATTTTACTCAAACGTCACAAATATCAAACTGTGGTTCAGTTTAACCTTGTTTTAGGCTAAACAGGATTTAACCTTGTTGTGAACTTAATGTCTGTCTAATAATAATTTCACCGCATATCGTAACATGCTTTGAGAATCTCTCAAATTGAGTTGAGGAAAAGAGTCCCGGCGAGTCACAGAAAATTAATTCTAATCCTGTCCTGATTAAATATCCTTAAAAGATTTTCCTGAGGGGTATCATTTGCCTTTTATTACACGAAGGTCTCGACCAAATGGATTCAGCTGCAAATTCAATAAACAAAGTGGGTATGTGCCGCTCGCACAGATCTTATGATGAGGGAAGAGACCTCACTGTCTTTCAATATGTGGATTTTCATCTTGGCTCATTACTCAATGAAGATGGAAGCGGATTTAATTTCCATAATTAATTTAAAACATCAAATTCATATTACAGTGTTAGACGTACATAAACATGCAGTATTCAGATATTTTCTAACCATATCAATATGCATTTTTTCATTTAGAACAATGTGCTCAATATATAAAATAAATGCATATTCTTGAATATAAAGAGTTCAAATATTTTGTTTAAATAAATCAAGAAAAAATGTGTATTTCAGGAAATTAACTGTTTGGCTACAAGCATTCTTCCAAATATCTTCTTTTGTGTCCATCAGAACAAAGACATTTAAGCAGATTTGGAACAGAACTCAAGGGTAAGTAAATGATGACAGAAGTTTTATTTTTGTCCCTTTAAGACATTAAACAGTATTTTTCATTCAAAGATACTATTGGGTGATTCTCGCGAAACAACTGAAACATCATGACAGTAAAGATTTGAATTATAAAACATACAGTTCGGTAACACATAAAATGATCAAAATAAAGATAACTGTGTTCTCTACAATTAAGGAATTAATTGTTTATGTATTATAAGCTTTTTCTGATGAAGTTCTCATAACCGTAACGTGTCGCGGTTTGTCTGAGTTAAAATGAAGAAATGGTGTAAGAAAGAAGTGTTCAGGACTGTTATTCTCATCCTCCTTAATGTTATTAAAGACTGTTTAAACACACACAAAGATATTTACATTAAGTTTGATTTTATGTGAAGAAACACGTCTAGTAGTTTTAAACATTTATAACACAAATTACTATATTTTTCAATGTAAATATTCTCTCGTCACGCCGTGTACGTGACATTTCCCTTCTCATGACCAATAGCGGTAGTTTACCACATTTAAAGACACGTATTAAAGTTCATTAAAGTTATTAAAGTTCATTTCATGTATGATTAATAAATACTTGCTTAGGCATTATGGCTTCGCTTGTTGTTAGCAAAACATGCAATGAGATTGACAGTTAAATGGTTAAAATGTTTTTTATTTTATTTTAATTGTGTTAAACTGTCAGTAAACGTTATGAAATTAATGCATTTAAACATGGCAGGCCTTGTTTTAAACTAATATAAAGGAAACTAGCTGATACAAGTGTTTTAAAGAAAATCACGTTTGACATCTTGTAACCAAGATTTCATAGAATCACCCTGTTACATCACTTCCTTCCTCTAAGGTCATGTGACAAAATCTTTATCTAATTTTTAGTAAATTGTTTCGTAAATATTTTTTCGAATCATTTTGATGTTGAACGCCGATCACCGAAGTCAAACACACGTTATAGTTTGTTCAT